>NC_139708.1:36939587-36942087 GCF_964188405.1 Protomyctophum parallelum
TGGAAAAAAAAGTCACCCACCGCCACTGACCCACTTCCAACTCGCATCAAAACGACCCCCACCCTTTTAAAACTGCACTCTAATCCTAATTATTTTCTTTGTACTTTTTTCTGTGTATTTGGTTCCATTTGTACACTCTCAGAGTTAAATTAACATTAATTTTACAATATAAATTGGGGCGACCCTGTGACGGTGTGAATCAATAAGGTAGGACCTTAGGGTCCTACCTTATAGGACCTTAGGGTCCTTATAGGACCTTAGGGTCCTTCCAGAGGCAGAGAAGTCTAAATGCTAGAGGGCTTATTCCAAAATCCAGGATACAATTAAGGCAACATCACACTTAACATACAACAATGAACTGACAAGGAACTAAAGAAAAACCAGGGCTATAAATACACACAGGGAAAACAGGGCACAGGTGAAGAAAACTCAAAATCAAGACAGTGATTGGCTAAGGCCTCACTCACACCTTCGCATCTAGCATACAACATTGTTGGATGTTGGATGTGGCTGTGTTTCGACTGCCCCCCCCCCCCCCCCTCTCCCCCTCATACAACACAAATGTTGTGTCAAACCATGTGACTCCCATTGGAAATGCATTGCGAGCTTGCATCAGTAAACAAGTCAGCTATACAACAATCTGTTGCGACCGTGTGAGTCAGGCCTTAGAGACCAACAGAACACAGGTGGAGCAAACTAATAATCACAGGTGGTGAGACAACACAGGTAACAAAAGCACAACAGAGGAAACCAAGGGACCAAAAATACTACAAAACAAAAGCACAACAGAGGAAACCAAGGGACCAAAAATACTACAAAACAAAAGCACAACAGAAAACGTCACGTATCGTGACAGACCCAGAGATAGAAATGCCAGTAAAAAAGGGCATCCGTAGAATATTGTCAATGTCAATCTGGGGGTCCTTGAAATGAAACGGGTTGGGTCCCATGTCTCTTATGGGGGTCCCATGTCGCTCATGGTGGTCCCATGTCTCTCATGGGGGTCCCATGTCTCTTATGGGGGTCCCATGTCGCTCATGGTGGTCCCATGTCTCTCATGGTGGTCCCATGTCTCTCATGGTGGTCCCATGTCTCTCATGGTGGTCCCATGTCTCTCATGGGGGTCCCATGTCTCTTATGGTGGTCCCATGTCTCTTATGGTGGTCCCATGTCTCTTATGGTGGTCCCATGTCGCTCATGGTGGTCCCATGTCGCTCATGGTGGTCCCATGTCTCTCATGGTGGTCCCATGTCTCTCATGGTGGTCCCATGTCTCTTATGGGGGTCCCATGTCTCTCATGGTGGTCCCATGTCTCTCATGGGGGTCCCATGTCTCTCATGGTGGTCCCATGTCTCTCATGGTGGTCCCATGTCTCTTATGGGGGTCCCATGTCTCTCATGGGGGTCCCATGTCTCTCATGGTGGTCCCATGTCTCTTATGGTGGTCCCATGTCTCTCATGGTGGTCCCATGTCTCTTATGGGGGTCCCATGTCTCTCATGGTGGTCCCATGTCTCTCATGGGGGTCCCATGTCTCTCATGGTGGTCCCATGTCTCTCATGGTGGTCCCATGTCTCTTATGGGGGTCCCATGTCTCTCATGGGGGTCCCATGTCTCTTATGGTGGTCCCATGTCTCTTATGGTGGTCCCATGTCTCTTATGGTGGTCCCATGTCGCTCATGGTGGTCCCATGTCTCTCATGGTGGTCCCATGTCTCTCATGGTGGTCCCATGTCTCTCATGGTGGTCCCATGTCTCTCATGGTGGTCCCATGTCTCTCATGGTGGTCCCATGTCTCTCATGGGGGTCCCATGTCTCTCATGGTGGTCCCATGTCTCTCATGGTGGTCCCATGTCTCTCATGGTGGTCCCATGTCTCTCATGGTGGTCCCATGTCTCTCATGGTGGTCCCATGTCTCTCATGGTGGTCCCATGTCTCTCATGGTGGTCCCATGTCTCTCATGGGGGTCCCATGTCTCTCATGGTGGTCCCATGCAGGGCTCCAGCGTGCGACCTATTAGGTCGCATATGCGACTTAATTTCTTATGGTGATACTTAAAATTTAATGAGGTCGCACCGGTGATACTTGGAAATGTGCGGAAAAAAGAAAGAAAAACGATCCGTTTATTTATTTATTTATTTTTACTCCGTCTCAACACTGAGGCACGGGCACCGGGCGGCTATTAGTAGTGCGATAATAAAGTATTACTTTCTTTTGGCTCAATCGAATCCCCTCTCTTTCTCTCTCTCTGCCTGCCTGCAAAGTCAATGCAAAGACGATAATTGCGCAAACAGGCGCAGCGCGACCTGCCGCGGTACAAACTGGACGAACCGAGGGCGAGGCGAATATATATTCAGGTCTGAACGCAGTTTATCCGACACAAATTAACTAATCTTTCTCAGCTGTACAATTTCACTGGAGCGCAGCGCGCATATCTAACTGCATGATGATCAGTCATGATCTACACAGACAGCCGACTCCCGACCATAGACTGTAAGCTCCC
>NC_139708.1:36947087-36975942 GCF_964188405.1 Protomyctophum parallelum
CATTTTTTTGTCCCAGTTCCAAACCAACTTATAGGGTTCTGAATCAGTTCATTTTCAGTGGAAACGCTCTGAACTGGTTCAAAGAACCGAACCAGTTCAACCCCAGTGGAAAACGGGCCTTGAAGTCAACTTGTTTTCGGCCAAAACTCAACAAGTTCTCTGAGGACTAAACTATGGTTTTATAGCCTACTACGTTGACTAAACGTCCCGGTTTGGCATGGGATTGTCAAGCTGGGTGTCCCAAGAAGTCCCGAAAAAATTCAGCATCTCCTATAGCTAATATTTTTCATTCACAACTTGGGTGGCAATTAAGGACCAGCTTGACTGAGTCCTTGGCTGTGGCAGTGACCCGATGATGGGTTATTCATTAGCTTATTCTGGGTTACGTGATGTCCATGAAGTCAGACCTCTATCTGGAGAGAAGGAAAGGGGAACCTTAGCCGGGCTCTCTGGACGTGACTGAGACCTCCACTGGTCCTAGACGACACAGTAAATTCATTTAACTCAGAGAGAGAGAGTGTACAAATAGAACGAAACGGACACTTACGAGTCCATTTGGTTCCATTTATACACGTGACTTTACTATATAAGTTATCCCTCTAACACCCGCATTAATTTCTACTTGCAAAAAATAGATTTCAACCTTACTACTACTTTGTACTACTAGGACTGACACTAAAACATATGTTAAAAAAAAATAAAAAAATAAAGTTTGATGGAAAATTTATAATAATTATATAATAATTATATAATAATATAAAAAAATCATAATTTACATTTGGGGGATATCTTTCACAATAATGAATAAAACATGTTCTAGACATTCTAATGATCACAAAAAAACATATATTACAATTATTTTACCTACTTTTATTAGGGTAAAGGTCAAAAGTCTTAGGTTAAAAAATGTTCAAAATCGCACAGAGTCCAGACATTTTTAATTTGTGTGAATTTCAGCCTCTGTGGGGGGTATTTATATGCAAATATCATGACCAATGTCATTGAAATGGCATTGCAATGAACATCACTGATGACATTTATGTGAAAAAAGAACAGAAAAAATTATAATAATTTAGTAATTAAATAAAATAAAATTGTTGCTAAAAAGCAACGCTGGGTGTTAGAGGGATAAGTAGGCTACTCCACTCAGACAAAGTGTTCCATATCGTTACTATATACGTAGGCTACTCCACTCAGACAAAGTGTTCCATATCTTTACTATATAAGTAGGCTACTCCACTCAGACAAAGTGTTCCATATCTTTACTATATAAGTAGGCTACTCCACTCAGACAAAGTGTTCCATATCTTTACTATATAAGTAGGCTACTCCACTCAGACAAAGTGTTCCATATCTTTACTATATACGTATGGCTACTCCACTCAGACAAAGTGTTCCATATATCTTTACTATATAAGTAGGCTACTCCACTCAGACAAAGTGTTCCATATCTTTACTATATAAGTAGGCTACTCCACTCAGACAAAGTGTTCCATATCGTTACTATATAAGTAGGCTACTCCACTCAGACAAAGTGTTCCATATCTTTACTATATAAGTAGGCTACTCCACTCAGACAAAGTGTCCCATATCTGTGTGTGTGTATATATAGAGCAGAAGCCACAGGCAGAGTTGCCAGGTTTCATTATAGTTTGACAGTTCGTAAGGAAAAGAGGGTATAAACTAAAGGAATTCATAATTCTGCTCACTTGGGCCTACATTTTGGTGAAAGTTGCAAAGTGATTTGTTGTTTTAAACTCTGGACGGTTGCTGTAGCGTCACCATTAGGACTATTGGCAGTTGAGGAAGTTTGGCGTAATTATGG
This sequence comes from Protomyctophum parallelum, assembly GCF_964188405.1. Lineage (NCBI taxonomy): Eukaryota > Metazoa > Chordata > Actinopteri > Myctophiformes > Myctophidae > Protomyctophum > Protomyctophum parallelum. The sequence continues at coordinate 36,948,913 of NC_139708.1, forward strand.
ACCTGTGATTAATTATGGACCTGTGATTAATTATGGACCTGTAATTAATTATGGACCTGTAATTATTATGGACCTGTAATTATTATGGACCTGTAATTATTATGGACCTGTGATTAATTATGGACATGTAATTATTATGGACCTGTGATTAATTATGGACATGTAATTATTATGGACCTGTGATTAATTATGGACATGTAATTATTATGGACCTGTAATTATTATGGACCTGTAATTATTATGGACCTGTGATTAATTATGGACCTGTGATTCATTATGGACCTGTGTGCCGCATTGTGTTTATTTTCATGCATGAAGGCAGATTTCCTCTTCTTCTCCTGGGTAGATAGAAGAAGCTGCAGTAGAACGGTACAGTAATAGAACAGTACAGTACAGTAATAGAACGGTACAACTCTCAGTGTTGATTGAATACATTTACAGGTCCACGCGGTTCAATAACACGGCTTAATCTCAGTGTCATTGAAGTAAATGAACTAAACAGAGAGAAGCGCTTTCCTCTCTCCATAGAGCCCATGAACAGACTTACACTACTAGACTGAAACACGGAGGACAAACGCAGAAGAATGAGATTTTCCTGTCCAGGTTTAATTGCAGAGAATACAAAACAGCATCATGGCCTGAGCCATGCACCCTACAGCCTAACGGCTTCAGGACACTGACACCCTACAGCCTGACGGCTTCAGGACGCTGACACCCTACAGCCTGACGGCTTCAGGACACTGACACCCTACAGCCTGACGGCTTCAGGACACTGACACCCTACAGCCTGACGGCTTCAGGACACTGACACCCTACAGCCTGACGGCTTCAGGACACTGACACCCTACAGCCTGATGGCTCCAGGACACTGACACCCTACAGCCTGACGGCTTCAGGACACTGACACCCTACAGCCTGACGGCTTCAGGACACTGACACCCTACAGCCTGATGGCTTCAGGACACTGACACCCTACAGCCTAACGGCTTCAGGACACTGACACCCTACAGCCTGACGGCTTCAGGACACTGACACCCTACAGCCTGACGGCTTCAGGACACTGACACCCTACAGCTTGACGGCTTCAGGACACTGACACCCTACAGCCTGACGGCTTCAGGACACTGACACCCTACAGCCTGACGGCTTCAGGACACTGACACCCTACAGCCTGACGGCTTCAGGACACTGACACCCTACAGCCTGACGGCTTCAGGACACTGACACCCTACAGCCTGACGGCTTCAGGACACTGACACCCTACAGCCTGATGGCTTCAGGACACTGACACCCTACAGCCTGACGGCTTCAGGACACTGACACCCTACAGCCTGACGGCTTCAGGACACTGACACCCTACAGCCTGAAGGCTTCAGGACACTGACATCCTACAGCCTGACGGCTTCAGGACACTGACACCCTACAGCCTGACGGCTCCAGGACACTGACACCCTACAGCCTGACGGCTTCAGGACACTGACACCCTACAGCTTGACGGCTTCAGGACACTGACACCCTACAGCCTGACGGCTTCAGGACACTGACACCCTACAGCCTGACGGCTTCAGGACACTGACACCCTACAGCCTGACGGCTTCAGGACACTGACACCCTACAGCCTGACGGCTTCAGGACACTGACACCCTACAGCCTGACGGCTTCAGGACACTGACACCCTACAGCCTGACGGCTTCAGGACACTGACACCCTACAGCCTGACGGCTTCAGGACACTGACACCCTACAGCCTGACGGCTTCAGGACACTGACACCCTACAGCCTGACGGCTTCAGGACACTGACACCCTACAGCCTGACGGCTTCAGGACACTGACACCCTACAGCCTGACGGCTTCAGGACCCTCTCCCCACATAGACAGTTATGGCTAGTTTATAAAGAAGCCCAATACACATATAATACTTAATATAATATGGCAAAATGCTGTGTCATCATCATGCCTCAGTCTGTGGAGTTGCACACAGGGTGCAGGGCGCTTAACGGGCCCTTCCTGTAGCCGTTGTTTTGGTATCAGGTGAAGGTTAGAAGGACAAAAGGCATTCTGAACAATGTGAGCTGGTGTTTCCTGGAAAGGGACCTTGCTTTCTCTGGAGCCCTGCAAGGCATGCGTGCGTGCATGCATGCACACACGCATGCATGCATGCATGCACACAGACAGAGAGCAGGTGCGTTTGTAGGCTAGATGTTTTTCATCAGCCCTTTATATTTTGTCACAGCTGATGACTGATTTAGAGGTCCTGTGTGCGTGTGTGTGCGTGCGTGCGTGCGTGTGTGTGTGTGTGTGTGTGTGTGTGTGTGTGTGTGTGTGCGGCTGTGCGTGCATGTGTACGTGAAATCATGCGTGCATGACGCTGCACTTGCATGCATGCTTGTGCGCTCATGTGTGTGTGTGTGTGTGTGTGTGTGTGTGTGTGTGTGTGTGTGTGTGTGTGTGTGAATATGTGTGCGTGCGTGTGTGCGTGCGTGCATGCGTGCGTGTGCGTGTGTGCGTGCGTGCATGTTTGTGCAGTCAGAGCAGCACATTGCTGATTGGCTGCTGCTAAACGTTGAACTCTTGCTCTTCGTAAATGTTTCATCTCTCATGGACTGATTTCTTTCATTCCCCGTTCACATGGCTGGGTTTGTCTGTCTGTCTCTCTATCTGTCTGTCTCTATCTGTTTATCTGTCTGTCTATCTGCAGACTCAGGGGAATCCATATCACAGTACAAACCAACAATACAATAGATAAAACATTATAATATAGAAAGAAATGTACAATAAAAAGAGTTCCACCATGTTCAGTTTCGAACATACAGACACGTTCGCCAACGGTTCCACAGTCTGGAGGAGAACCTGACAGAACCACGTATCGGGTTAGTGATGACATCAATGATGTCATTTACTGACTCAGATACTCTACACATACATTTATACATAAGATTGCGTAGCACAGCAGAGCAGGTGGGGGGTCTGGGGACTGACGAACATTTGGCTTGTAGCACTGGAGCTTCTTGGAGCTCTCCGTAGAGCCTCATGCAGTCATTGTAGGACACTGTCAATCTTCTAATACTGGCTTGTTTAAAACGACACCACAGGTGGGCGGTATACCCTCCAACCCTAAACAAAACATGCCGTAATCTTGGTCTCTAAACTACCCCCCCCCCCCCCCCCCCTCCACGGGGGAAAGGAACTGGTTGGAATAACGTGTTCCATCCACGTGCTACGTCCAGCCGGGGAAACTCCCCCCCTGTCAGGCGAAAAGAAGAAGCAGCTTGGACTCCTCATGCATAGAAGGAAGCCGCAGTTTGGCAGAGGAAGTGAAGCAGCCGCCAGGATCATTAGATCATGACACTGGGTGAAAAGAAATTATGATAGAGTGAGTGAGAATTAATGAATGAATGAGTCGTTTGGTTAGTCACTCACTCGGTCAGTCAGTCAGTCAGTCAGTCAGTCAGTCAGTCAGTCAGTCAGTCACTGGTGTCATGCAGTGAGTGAATTAAATCAACTCTAATGTATGGGGGTCTTTATGAGATTTGATAATAGATTTTTTTACTGTCTTCATTTTCTTTCTATATTAAGTTCTCCTTGAAGTACTCGTTCCACCTCCAGCGGCTTAACACCACGGCTCAGTGACCACAAAGGGATTGAAAACACCAACCGTGCTATAAGCGTATAGATATGTTGTTCGCAACGGACGCGTGGCTGACATAATGACGTATTAAAACACGCCGCGCTCATTTTGTGGGGGGCACAGGGGCCACGCAGTGAAAGAAAATGAATCCACAAAACTAGCGTTTTTTCATACAACTAAGTTAAAAAAAATCTGAACTATCTCTTTAATCCCCCCCCCCCCCCCTCAGGCCTACTGTAAAAAAAGTGTTCTGAAAAACCTTCAGATTCTTATTTAAAAAATATAATAATAATAATAATAACTAGAACTGCACTCTGTCGAGTGCCTACTTGCTTGTTGCACACTAGTAGGCCATAAATGGCCAAAAAGAACACAGAGAAAAGTTGAGAGACGGCACGACGGCAGATGTTTTATTTCAGAGTACAGCACAGCACACAGCAGAAGCACCTCCGACAGGCCTCACAGCACACAGAAGCACCTCCGACAGGCCTCACAGCACACAGAAGCACCTCTGACAGGCCTCACAGCACACAGAAGCACCTCTGACAGGCCTCACAGCACACAGAAGCACCTCTGACAGGCCTCACAGCACACAGCAGAAGCACCTCCGACAGGCCTCACAGCACACAGAAGCACCTCCGACAGGCCTCACAGCACACAGAAGCAACTCTGACAGGCCTCACAGCACACAGAAGCACCTCTGACAGGCCTCACAGCACACAGCAGAAGCACCTCCGACAGGCCTTACAGCACACAGCAGAAGCGCCTCCGACAGGCCTCACAGCACACAGCAGAAGCACCTCCGACAGGCCTTACAGCACACAGAAGCACCTCTGACAGGCCTCACAGCACACAGAAGCACCTCTGACAGGCCTCACAGCACACAGAAGCACCTCTGACAGGCCTCACAGCACACAGCAGAAGCACCTCCGACAGGCCTTACAGCACACAGAAGCGCCTCCGACAGGCCTTACAGCACACAGAAGCGCCTCCGACAGGCCTCACAGCACACAGCAGAAGCGCCTCCGACAGGCCTTACAGCACACAGCAGAAGCACCTCCGACAGGCCTCACAGCACACAGCAGAAGCACCTCCGACAGGCCTCACAGCACACAGCAGAAGCGCCTCCGACAGGCCTCACAGCACACAGCAGAAGCGCCTCCGACAGGCCTCACAGCACACAGCAGAAGCGCCTCCGACAGGCCTTACAGCACACAGCAGAAGCACCTCCGACAGGCCTCACAGCACACAGCAGAAGCACCTCCGACAGGCCTCACAGCACACAGCAGAAGCGCCTCCGACAGGCCTCACAGCACACAGCAGAAGCACCTCCGACAGGCCTTACGCCGTCGGAGAGAATGACCAGTGGTCATTGTCTGACCACCTTACATTCAAATTCAAAGAGTCACAATAAACATTTGCACTTTGATCCCCTGTTTTCCTGTCATCTCTAAATGCAAATGTCCTTAAGTTGGGTGAACTCAAGACAAAAGGTACTAAAAACAAGCCATCACCCTGGGGGTCCCAGCTGAGAAGGTCCGACACCCATGTAGGTGACAACTTCTCGTGCAACCTTATGTTCCAATTCACTAATCTAAAAACTAGGTGTACAAATGAGTATTGTTTCCTATTCTGACTCATATTCCTCAGATAACGTATATGTTGCACCATGTATCTTTGGGTACCTCAATATAGGTTTGAACTTTATTCTCCCTTCTGGCATTTTATGCCAGTTCCCGCTGGACGTCATGGCTGCCAGTTCCCACTGGAGGTCGTGCGGGAGCTGGGACTGCTCCAGACCGTGTTCGACGAGCGCCAGCTTGCAGAAGGTCTTCAGACTAGGACTCAGGTCCAAGATGTACGTGTGTGTGCAGTAAAAGAGGAGGACCCTGTCCCCCACCACGCAGCAGCGCATAAAGGACTGCGCCATAGACGGACCTCCTCTCCCTTTGGGCTCGACCTTCGTCCAGGAGAAGGTCCTGGCGTTGAACTTCCACAGACCTATGAAGGTCTCGTACAGGCAGGTGGCGAACACGTACAGCTGTCCGTCGTGGGCGAAGGCTGCGTGAGCGTCGTGACGCTCGGGAAGACGTCCCGCCGCGGGAGACGTAGTCCCCGTGGAGCTCAGCCAGAGGTCGGTCTCCGTGTCAAACACCCTGACGTAGTTGTGGTAGACCTTGTCCGCCCCCAGACCCCCGAACACGAACATCTTTGTCCCGATGACGGTGGCGGAGTGACTGTGCGTAGCAGGCGGCGGAACTCCTCCGGTGGCGGCGGTCACTAAAGACCAGACCATCGTGGAGGTATCCAACCTAAACGTGTCATCGGTGACGGTGCCGTCCAAAGGGTGCTCTCCTCCGTGGACATACATGACCTTTCCGAGCGCGCATGCCGCGTGGCAGCATCTCGCCCCCGGAACGGTCCCGGACACCTCCGTCTTCAGCCACCGGTGGGCGTCGACGTCGAACGCGTACAGCCGGTGTTCGAGAGTATAGCGCTGCCCCCAGACGTACACGACGCCCTCGATCAGCACGGCCGAGTGGCCTGTGCCCATGGTGGCAACCTCGGGGGGGACCTCCGCGTACCTCCACGAACCTCCCACAAGGTCTTTAACCTCGGGCAACGCAGTCCAGCGCAAAGCCACCATGTTGAAGATGTACATGCGCATCGGAATTGACATGGGGTGGCCGAACTCATTCATGGGCCCTCCGAAGGCGTACAGCTTGTCTCTCACGGTGACTGTAGCGAGGTAGACGTTCGGACCTTGAAGGGGTACCGACCAGCGGAACATCTCGCACGACCGATCGGTCTAAAGCCGTGGAACACCGGGCTGGGATCTGATACTTGCAGGTGTAAAGTCAAGTAATACTACTACATAATGGTCTGATGTTGTGTGTGCTGCACGTATATTGGTTTAGAATCACGAAGCGTCATGCAAAGCTTGGTCTGCAAATCTGGTTCTCCACGCCGGAGTTGAAGGACTACCAGGAGGTCAACTATACACCAGGAGGTCAACTATGATACCAGGAGGTCAACTATGATACCAGGAGGTCAACTATATACCAGGAGGTCAACTATGATACCAGGAGTTCAACTATGATACCAGGAGGTCAACTATGATACCAGGAGGTCAACTATGATACCAGCTGTGAGAGTGTCGAGCGGCCAAGGCAACAAAGGACCAGTCCAGGGCACCTTCAATAAGGCTTTATTTCTCCATTGTTTCTCAATCACGTTGACAGTCATAGGCAATACAACCTGTCATATCTCGGGTTAAAGACAACTGACTGCTTTTTATAGGGCAGTCCATTACCTGGTTAGCCCATACCATTCCCCATGGGTAACAATAACCATATTCCCCATTCTTAGAATCACACAATTCCATTTTATATAAACTTACTCCCTGTATATGCACCCTCAATACCTATTCACAGTTAGTAGTTAGCATAGAATATATACACAACACATACAGGATTACATTCATTATAGTCCATCCCAATCCCCCCTGCTATCCATTTCCCACTTGGTCCCTCCCGGAACTATAAAAGGGGTGCCTATACCCGGAGGGAACTCATTTGCCCGAACACCACCCTGAGAGGAGGATGAGAGTAAACAGAGGTAAGTTTAGACATCAGAGATTTACATTCCTTCTTCACAAGTCTTCTCATTATACTGGTCAATTAGAAAGTATGCTGTCCTCTTTATTCCTAAACTAATGTGCCTTATATCTGTTAATTTGTAGGTGTATGAGGAGATCCGCCACTTCAGAGAATCACCGACACCTCAGTGTCCCCCCTTAACTTCAATAAATGCATTTGTTACAATTTGTGTCCTTATTTACATTATACCATACATGTAGAATTGTGTTAGCATCTGCATTAGGTATAGTAACGGCGTCCGCCGTTACACCAGCGCATCAAACGACGGGACATACGCATCGTCGTACCTGACAAAAAACATTACTTGCACACTCTGCTTATGCAAGTAATAACTGGGTGGGGCATGCATTTCCAACTTCCATCGTTCCAAGTAGGCCAGTGCCCAATAGGCACTGCTCTGGAGGCTTTGGACAAAGCCCAAATCAGCCAATTGATTACACCTGACCACCCCTAGGGATCTCCATATATGGAGCTGGCCTGTTCTGACATCTACATAGACTCCACATTTGGGCATGCCTGATGAATAACTCCATCCATGGATCTTCAACTGCTTATCCGTAGTCGGGTCGCGGGGGCAACAGCTCCACCAGAGAGCTCCAGACTTCCCTCTCCAGAGCAACATTAGTGACTTCCTCCTGGGGGATCCCGAGACGTTCCAAGGCCAGTGAGTCGATGTGTTTCCTCCAAATTGGCCTTGGTCTGCCCCGGGGTCTCCTCCCAGTGGGACGTGCCTTGAGGACCTCCCTATGGAGACGCCCAAGAGGCATCCTGACCAGATGCCCGAACCACCTCAGCTGGCTCCTTTCCAGGCGAAGAAGCAGCGACACTACTCCGAGTCTCTCTCTTCTCACCCTATGTCTAAGGGAGATGCCAGCCACCCGTTGAATAACTTATTTTGGCCGCTTGTATTTGCAACCTTATTCTTATTCTTTTCACCTATGGTCATGACCCACAGTTCATGACCATAGGTGAAAGTAGGAACAAAGATTGCTCGCTAGACAGAGCTTTGAACATCGATTTATGTTAGCGGACATTTGACATTGCTACATAAGGTGGTCCATTAATGGCCAAGCGCTCCCACCGACCTGTGATTGGTTAGCCGATTTGCTCGTTCACATATGGCATACGTTTTTCAAAACAATCAAAGTTTGATTTGAAAGTCAGGAATATATAATATACATTTGAAAAAACAAAACAAAACAATAAGGTTGACTCGTTTCTTAAACTATCATTTGGGATCCAAATTGCTTTGTTTCTGGTAAGTCCCTTTATGACTTTATGAGTGAGTGTGTGTTTTTGAGTGGTGCAACCACTCCTACAACCAGCTTGCAATGTCCTCGTACCTGTTTGTGTGTGTGTCTGTGTAAGCACGAGATGTGACTTAATAATAGCAGTAGGGGGCGCCAGAAACAGTGAGAGGGGTAGTGTCTCTAATGAGAGAGAGAGAGAGAGAGGGGGGGGGGGGGGGGGGGGGATTGCACCACTCAGTTCACACGTGTGTGATTTTTTTAATAAGCCCGGCTCCCAGGACTAGAGATATAAAGGAAAGGAAAGGTACTATGTTTACCCAGGGTAACTGGACTAAGCTCAAGAATATACATCCATATCTCACTGTATGAGGTCCTCAGTGGAAGAAAATAGTGATATCTCAGCAACATAATTCTGAGCAGTATTGACAAACCCATTTAGACCTGTGGCAGCGGTGGCCGAGTGGATTGCGGAGTGGGCTAGATATCGGAAGGTCGCCAGTTCGAATCAGCGGTCCGACACGTTAAAATTACCACCGTTGAAGTGCCCTTGGACAAGGCATTGAACCACTACCATGAAATGCTCCATGTGGGCCTGGCTGTAAACAAGTATCTGATGCTTAGTCCAGTTACCCTTGGTAAACTTGATTTACCAGAACGCATTTCTTCTTCTTCTTCACCTGAGGACGATTCTACAAATGCCGTCTTCTAAATCACGACAGTTTCTATGTCAGTCGTTCTCAAACATTTTCATGTCACAGACCCGCAAAAATATATGTAATCGGCCGCTGACCCCCATCTGAAATGATGTTGCTCTAGCGACCCCCTCCCTCCCAGAAGCAAATATTTGAGTTAAAATCGTTCGTTCTGAAAGCATATAAATTAAAAGATTTGCACCACATTTTATTTTCACAAAAATAGCAGATCTTGTAGATCTGCTATTCTTTCAATAGCTAAAGTAGACAAAATAATGCTTAAAACACCAAAAGGGGTTCCCGCCCAAAATGGGTTAAAGTTAACGCCTTGTACTTTACCGTCCATGGACGCATAATTTGGCACAACCTCAGAAATCAATGAGCTAAACCGCTCCACTGCGTAGCAATGTGTGTTCCTGTGTCCGAGCCAGGGGGGCAGTCAGACAGATATTTTGTGAAGCCACTAAGGAAATCGGGATTTCCTGAAAGTTCATATAATGGCCTGTTGTGGCGCTGTCATTGGACCCAGAAAAACCCATAGCCCCATAGAAGTCCATGTATTTGGGCCCAACTTCACCTAGACTGTATTACCTTAATAAACATGGTCATGAATACTTTCTTCTTCCAGTCACTTGTTTAAAGTCTAATTTCTAATGTCATAATATTCTTTTTGGAAAATGATGGTCCCATTAATTTAAAAAATGACCATAAAGTCGCGTATGTTCTGAGGGGCGTGGCTACCGTTACAGTCTATGATCGGGATTCCCCTCCCACTTGAGTCAAAATAAAAACCAACACTTTGTCTGGGCCAGCCAATGGCCAGCTGGGCTAAAACAGATCTAGAAAGATGGCGACTTACAATAACAGGCTTCATTTTACGTTCATGTTAGACCCGGAGAACGCTTTGTCCATATCTTTTACAGTCTATGGTCCGAGCACGGAAAGCTTTTTTTTAAACTATTTCCGCAATGTTTGTTTTTGGAAAGTAATAATTATTAAATGTTTCAGTGAATTCTTTGTATAGCCTGTTTAAGCCCTGATGTGTAATTTGTGACTACGAAGCCTAAAAGGTAAACAGAAATACAAATTATAACGTACCAATGTTCAATGCAAAAAAACACAATTAAATCATTCATGGGAATTATTTGTGCGACAATTAATCATCAATTTAAATCGTTGTAATCGTGACAGCCCTGCTCTGAGAGCTATAGAGCGTCGCGGCCCGGAAGATCATTTCCCCATAGATGTTTCAGAAAGTATTTATTTAAAGGTTTTATGACATTAATTTTCATTTATTTTTATTTTTCTTTTAGGTTTTATGACCTCAATTACACCCAAAAAACCTGAACTTTGAACATTCACTGGATTTTCTGTGGTCTGAAGTTTTCTTTGGGTTTTTTTGGGCCTTTTGAGCTACAATGAAAACAGGTAACACAGTGAAACAGTGACATCTGCTGGCAAATCCCATTGACATATATGGGATTTGCAGTAAGTGATGTCACTTACTGCCGGCAAATCAGAGCACCTGTTTGAGCCAGAAAACCCCAGATCACAGAAAATCTACTGAATGTTAAAAGTTCATGTTTTTTGGAATTGAGATTAGAAAACCAAAAAAAAAAAAAATTCCAAAACCTTTTTTTTAATGTCACAATCCCTTTAAAGACGTGTTAGAGGTTAGAGGTCTTTAAACCCTATATAGATGTTTCAGAAAGTATTTATTTAAAGACGTGTTAGAGGTTAGAGGTCTTTAAACCCTATAGGCCTATAGATGTTTCAGAAAGTATTTATTTAAAGACGTGTTAGAGGTCTTTAAACCCTATATAGATGTTTCAGAAAGTATTTATTTAAAGACGTGTTAGAGGTCAGAGGTTAAACCCTATGTAGGCCACTGCTTCCACAAAGTGGGTCGGCACCCACTTGTGAGTCACGGACCATGTTTTATGGGTCACGACTCGACTTATGTCCTATATAAAAATTGCCTATAGCGAGTGGATGAACATCACAAACACTTTGTAGATTGAAAGAGGATAACTCAAGCTTTTCGTATACAGCTGCAATGTCGGTGAGTTTAACATTAATTGTTTAATACAATCTGACTTTTCTGTTTTGATGTCAATGGGAAGTTGTACCTTGCTGGAGTCAATAGGATGCTGAACGAATGGCTGATGCAGTTGCACTTTACCACCAGCAGGGTGCAGCAGGGGTTTCATGTAGCTGCAGAAACAATGTTCTGTAGGTTTCAGTTTGCATGAGTACTGAGTGAACTTTGCATGGCCACTGCCAGGTCATGGGTGCGTGTGTATGTGTGGGCGCTCGCACACGCTTGTGTGTGTGTGTGTGTGTTGTTGGAAGGTTTCGACAACTTGGGATGCCTAAAGACGAGGCAGAAAGTCTGGCAAAGTATTGTGCTGTCAGCTGCCATATATATATATACTGTATATCAGGGGCGGAGCTACCGGGGGGGGGGGGGTACGGGCGGTGGTCACACTCTGGCCCGGACCTCCTGGGGGCCCGGGCTGTCAGATGACCGATTGACGATTTTTTACACAGTCACTCACGACTGATAAAACCAGCGGGCCCCCGCGAATCCCGCAATTAACCAGATACAGAGCTTATATAGCCTATAATAGCCTACACACAATATCATGTTTGATGAGAATGTACTGCGCTGGACTGTACAAGCCGTGGAGTCTGTCTCACACTCTCTCCAACAGACATCCTCAGCCACGCTCCAAAAGTGCACTCATTAGTAGGCTAATCACTCTGTGAGGACTTAGGAGTGCATATGTGTGGACTCAGCAATAAGGTGAAACAGAACACAAAGATGAGTAGTAGCCTATTTATTTTTTAACACGCACACAACACCTCTCTCTCTCTCTCTCTCTCTCTCGTGTGTGTGCACTGCTGCGCAATGTCACAGACACAGACGCGATCAATAATATATAGCATAAATAATAGGCAAAATATAACACTTTCCCTTTCCCTCTATCTGTGACTGTGATCAGCTCCTCACACACATAACTCCTCTCTCGTTCATGCACGCCTGCTCAAATTAGCAGCAACTGTTTGCGTAGCCTAGATGACGTTCGGGGGGGGGGGGGGGGGGGGTGCTGTTGGGAGTCAGGTTCGGTGAGGCCCGGTCGTGCTGTCTCACCCCCCGGCCCGGCCCAATGTTGTTCCGCCACTGCTGTATATGTATGGCAGAGCCACCGCTACATGGAATGCTGACTATAGTGACATGCGTGTTGTAATCATAAGGTCATATCCATGAGTATAAATGTAACCTTTACTGCACCTAAAGTAGCCTATTTGTGTCCCTGTAAGCTTTCCCTGTGTGTGGACATGAAATACATTGTTAGACTGTGTGTGCGTTGCGTGCATGCGTGTGCGTGTGCGTGTGTTCGTATGCCTGACACCCAATTAAGAAGCAGATATAGTGAAAGCCGAAAAAGGAGAAAATATAAAAAGTGAGTGAGCAGAATTCAGAGAGAGAGAGAGAGAGAGAGAGAGAGAGAGGACGGTCAGAATGTCTGAGGACGATGATGTGCATATTGGAAAAGCAGAGAACAAATGGCGTGCATCCCAGACTAAAAAAGCCCTAAACAGAGGAGAAGATGACAAAAGCGAGATGAAAGAGGGAAAAAAGGCCAGGGTAAAGGTGGAGCTGAATGCCACCCTGTCATCAGGGAGATATCACTGGCACTGCTTATTCAGGGAACACGGTCTATGAATAGCTTGATAGAGCAGAGGAATGCACTGAATTAAGCCTAACCAATCAATTCATTCTCTGTTGTGTGTTTGACAAACACACGATAGAGTATCAATTGTGTTTTATATAGTATGTATTTACACATTATGACAGTATACAGCACTTTAAACATTTAAATAAAACACAGCCAAAGAACATAACAACATCGATGTAAGACAGAAAAAGTAAAATACATGGACTTTTTTTTTTAAATACATGGACAAAGGAATTAGAATGTGGCTGATATAACAATAACAAAACCCCATCCATAACATCTTCATGGTTAAATGACTCAATGTTTTAATGATGATGTTTAGATATCTGTCACCGAGCATGGACCAGAGCCCAGGAGTAGACCAAAGAAAACTGAATTGGAGTTAAGCCTACAACAGATGGCATCTTCATAATAAATACCCATATGAGGCCTTTGCTATGTTTCACCAGTTTCAATTGAATCGGGCCTCCACCCTCAGTGGGGCCTCCGAGCTCTGACTGACCGCCCGGCGTCAGTCAACTCCACTCACTCACTCACTCACTCACTCACTCACTCACTCACTCACTCGCTCACTCGCTGACTCGCTGCCTTGCTCTCTCCCACGATGTTAAGTTACACCTATTTCCTGTTAATAACCTGTGTAAAATGTGCGACATTGGGAGTTAAACGGGAGACACTTTATTGTGAAGGCACGACAGGATGAGGAGAGGTGTTGTCGCTGCGGCGTTGTCGAGAGTAATGGCTGCGCGCGATATTGTCTAAACAGTCTAAACCAGGGGTACTCAACTGGCGGACCGCGGTCCGCGACCGGACCGCGGACCACCTCTTTGCGGACCACCCGGAAAAAATTAAAAGAAAAAGAAAATGTTTTTTTTTTCTTTTTCTTTTTTTTTTAAAGTTAATAATATAAATAACATCAGATGGTATATTTCTCATGTGAAATTGCTGCAAAGGCCCCCAAAATGTCCCCCAAGGGCCTCCAAAATTCTGGCGCGCGCTATGCGCGCGCGCGCAGTGTGGCCTGCCAGGGCGTATAACTCCCGGCCTGATTTGGAGTTCCACTCCGGGCCTGCATTCTGCACCCCATTATTGGTTGGGTGGAAGGGGATCTGATTTGTATAAGCTTGGCTTGACCATACTAAACGGGCATAGAGCCCCGCTCTCCGAAGGACGCCGCGCATGGGACCGGACCTCGGTCTTATTCAAAACAAAATTGTGGACCTTCATCATTTCTAGTTGAGGACCCTTGGTCTAAACAATTTGTATCAACATAATTATAATGTCATATATAGTTATATATGGGGGGCCTCATATTTGGTCTTGAAACGGGCCTCCAGATTCCTAAGGCCGGTATGAATCATACCCTCTACAGTTAGACAAAACAATGCTGCATTTTTATTTATTTTTAACCATAACCCTGTGATCACTGGTACAAGGACCATAACCCCGTGATCACTGGTACAAGGACCATAACCCTGTGATCACTGGTACAAGGACCATAACCCTGTGATCACTGGTACAAGGACCATAACCCTGTGATCACTGGTACAAGGACCATAACCCTGTGATCACTGGTACAAGGACCATAACCCTGTGATCACTGGTACAAGGACCATAACCCTGTGATCACTGGTACAAGGACCATAACCCTGTGATCACTGGTACAAGGACCATAAACCCTGTGATCACTGGTACAAGGACCATAAACCCTGTGATCACTGGTACAAGGACCATAACCCTGTGATCACTGGTACAAGACCATAAACCCTGTGATCACTGGTACAAGGACCATAAACCCTGTGATCACTGGTACAAGGACCATAAACCCTGTGATCACTGGCACAAGGACCATAACCCTGTGATCACTGGTACAAAGACCATAAACCCTGTGATCACTGGTACAAGGACCATAACCCTGTGATCACTGGTACAAGGACCATAACCCTGTGATCACTGGTACAAGGACCATAAACCCTGTGATCACTGGTACAAAGACCATAAACCCTGTGATCACTGGTACAAGACCATAAACCCTGTGATCACTGGTACAAGGACCATAAACCCTGTGATCACTGGTACAAGACCATAAACCCTGTGATCACTGGTACAAGGACCATAAACCCTGTGATCACTGGTACAAAGACCATAAACCCTGTGATCACTGGTACAAGGACCATAACCCTGTGATCACTGGTACAAGGACCATAAACCCTGTGATCACTGGTACAAGGACCATAAACCCTGTGATCACTGGTACAAGGACCATAAACACTGTGATCACTGGTACAAGGACCATAAACCCTGTGATCACTGGTACAAGGACCATAACCCTGTGATCACTGGTACAAGGACCATAAACCCTGTGATCACTGGTACAAGGACCATAACCATAAGGTGCCTGGACCGCTGAGCCACGGCCCAGGCCTCACTTTAATTCTTTATGGTCATTACTATTCATGTTTGTAGTACCACTGCCAACTTACTGTCTGATTAACAGTTGATATGAGTTGATTTTACTGGTACTGTATATGATAAAACGCCTAAGCAAAAAGCTAGAGAGCTCATTTCCATTATACTTTCCATACTTAAACCTCTCCTTTTTTAATATACATCATTATAATGATCTGGAACAACGCTTGTGTCCCCAAAGATATTAGAGGCAGGATTACTAAAACATTTAGAACTAAGAGAATGAGAGAGACTAGAGACTTGTATAATCAAAAGGTTTTTGAAGACTTTGAGGAGAGAACTTCAATTTACCATGATGTAATTTAATGGAATTGGGTTCAAATTGGGTTAGAATTGGGTAAAAAAAAAGAACAGCAACAGCAATCCTTACATAACTCCAAAATAAATGGGGAAAAAGACTTTCAACATGAATACGCCTTGAATGAACGGCGGTCACTACTTCAGGATTCTCAAATAACTCTAACAAATACCAAACACAGGTTAATTCAATTCATCAAACCCAAGTGTCTTCGATAGAACTATCCAAAATTCTTGCAAAACAATTGATCAGGGATATATCGCATAGCTATCTTGGTTGATAAGTGTTTAACATTGTGATGCCTTTGAAACGAAATGTAATCCGTTTGCAATATACTGCAAAACTCTATACTCTATGTCATTGAAAATCTGAAACCTCACGATTAAACACTGGTTGGCAGAGCTCTTTCCGTACCCCAGAGAAAATGATGTATCACGTGAAGGGAAAACCATTCGATTTCCAAAAGGTTTGGGGTCGGGAAATTATCCCAAATATGGATATGAATATCAGTAGGCAAAATGTACTGTAAATGCTCATTATTTCTCTCTCTCTCTCTCTCTCTATCTCTGTGTCTCTCTCTGTGTCTCTCTCTCCACCAGCTATGGGGACCACGTCCAGCATTTTAAAGTTCTCCAGGATCGTGCGGGCCAGTATTTTGTGTGGGATGAACTCTTCTCCTCTCTTAATGAGCTGGTTGACTTCTACCATAGCAACAGCATCGCTAAGGAAAGGACAGTCTTTCTGAGAGACCCCGAACAGTTTGCCAGGGTAAGAACTGAACTACATTATAGTCTTTCTTTCTAGTTTCTGTGTCTGTCTCTCTAGTCCACCGTTTCTAGTTTCTGTGTCTGTCTCTCTAGTCCACCGTTTCTAGCTTCTGTGTCTGTCGCTCTAGTCCACCGTTTCTAGCTTCTGTGTCTGTCTCTCTAGTCCACCGTTTCTAGCTTCTGTGTCTGTCGCTCTAGTCCACCGTTTCTAGCTTCTGTGTCTGTCGCTCTAGTCCACCGTTTCTAGCTTCTGTGTCTGTCGCTCTAGTCCACCGTTTCTAGTTTCTGTGTCTGTCGCTCTAGTCCACCGTTTCTAGTTTCTGTGTCTGTCTCTCTAGTCCACCGTTTCCCAAACAGTGGGTCGGTACCCATTCGTGGGCCCGTGGACACATTGTTATGGGTCCCCTTAGTTTTTGTTTTCTACATTTTGTTTTTAATACATTTTTAATATTTCAAAGAAAAACAATTAAAAAAAAACATTCCCAAAAAAGCAAAACATTTCATTAATTAAAAACTATATTCAATGATTATTTTCAGTAATTTAATGAAGAAAGAAAAGTCTGTCTGTCTGTCTGTCTGTCTGTCTGTCTGTCTGTCTGTCTGTCTGTCTGTCTGTCTGTCTGTCTATTTGAAGAATTGCCTCTCTTTTATAAGCACCCATCTACCCCCGAATTATCTCCTCGTCCCATTTTTCACTTCTGTCCTCGTATTCCAGAGACCGTTTAAAACCACTTCTGTCCTCATGTTCCAGAGACCGTTTAAAACCACTTCTGTCCTCGTGTTCCAGAGACCGTTTAAAACCACTTCTGTCCTCGTGTTCCAGAGACCGTTTAAAACCACTTCTGTCCTCGTGTTCCAGAGACCGTTTAAAACCACTTCTGTCCTCATGTTCCAGAGACCGTTTAAAACCACTTCTGTCCTCATGTTCCAGAGACCGTTTAAAACCACTTCTGTCCTCGTGTTCCAGAGACTGTTTAAAACCACTTCTGTCCTCATGTTCCAGAGACCGTTTAAAACCACTTCTGTCTTCGTGTTCCAGAGACCGTTTAAAACCACTTCTGTCCTCGTGTTCCAGAGACCGTTTAAAACCACTTCTGTCCTCATGTTCCAGAGACCGTTTAAAACCACTTATGTCCTCATGTTCCAGAGACCGTTTAAAACCACTTCTGTCCTCGTGTTCCAGAGACCGTTTAAAACCACTTCTGTCCTCGTGTTCCAGAGACCGTTTAAAACCACTTCTGTCCTCGTGTTCCAGAGACCGTTTAAAACCACTTCTGTCCTCGTGTTCCAGAGACCGTTTAAAACCACTTCTGTCCTCATGTTCCAGAGACCGTTTAAAACCACTTATGTCCTCATGTTCCAGAGACCGTTTAAAACCACTTCTGTCCTCGTGTTCCAGAGACCGTTTAAAACCACTTCTGTCCTCATGTTCCAGAGAACGTTTAAAACCACTTCTGTCCTCATGTTCCAGAGACAGTTTAAAACCACTTCTGTCCTCATGTTCCAGAGACCGTTTAAAACCACTTCTGTCCTCGTGTTCCAGAGACCGTTTAAAACCACTTCTGTCCTCGTGTTCCAGAGACCGTTTAAAACCACTTCTGTCCTCATGTTCCAGAGACCGTTTAAAACCACTTCTGTCCTCATGTTCCAGAGACCGTTTAAAACCACTTCTGTCCTCATGTTCCAGAGACCGTTTAAAACCACTTCTGTCCTCATGTTCCAGAGACCGTTTAAAACCATTTCTGTCCTCATGTTCCAGAGACCGTTTAAAACCACTTCTGTCCTCATGTTCCAGAGACCGTTTAAAACCACTTCTGTCCTCATGTTCCAGAGACCGTTTAAAACCACTTCTGTCCTCGTGTTCCAGAGACCGTTTAAAACCACATCTGTAACTTAATCTGGGTCAGTGGAACTCAAACGGTTTTTCACACGAGGGAACCACATTTTTCTCACGTATACATGAACGTGAAATGAAGACCCTGAAATTCTTAAATAATACAATATTCCTCTGTCAAACCCAGCATCTGAGCATGGCACAGACTGGTGTGTGTGAGTCATCATCGCCCACTGGCTAGGAGAACTAATCTAGGTCAGCGGTTCTCAAAGGGAGTGCGTGCCAACTCCAGGGCACGCTAAGTGTGCCGTGAGACAAGTCCAGGTATACCCTGGGATGTTGTGACAACAGCACATTATTACAATTCACCATTTAGGCATTTAGCAGACGCTCTTAATCCAGAGCGACTTACATTAAGCAATAACAAAAAGCATGGCAATACATATCATACATAAAAAGTAGTTATCGTGAAACATGCATAAGCCAAGAACTATATAATGAAACTATACATACATACTATAACTATAAAGTGCTATGACTACATAAAATGCAATTCTAGTGCTGTCTACGTAACATGCTATAAGTATGTATGAAATGCTATCTAAGCCTTATTTTTGCAATAATTATTACTTATAATTCAATTCAAACTTTATTCCAGACACACAGGGGGTCCATAGAGTATCGACGTCACATAATATAACAAAACAATTTAAAAATAAAAATAAAACCATGAAATCATAAATAGAGGCCGAAGACAGCTCTTCCCAGGATTGATTATACAACTAACTATTTTTTTTAATTTCATTTAACGCCCGTTTATGATGTTCTACCACAACACACAAACTGCATTGTGTGCCGTGCCTACAGTATGCCTACAGTATGCCTACAGTATGCTGTATGGTATACAGTATTCGACCAACGCCAAACCACAACAGAAACTAATTTCATTTAACCACTTTTTTAACCACTCGCGTCATCTCACAATACAGAGGCTATTCTATACCCTATACCTAAAGCTGAACAATGGCATCTCTATTTTGCACACATCTTTTTATAGGTAAACATGTAACATTTTAAATTATTTTTACATTTTGACATTACGTTAGCAAATGTTCACATTTTAGTTGTGGAGTTGTAGATCAGCTATTTTCGCTACATGCACATACAGCCACAGCTAGGTGTGCCTTGACATTTTTAATTTCACATTGGTGTGCCTTAGGCACGTTAACTTCAGAAAGCGCTGATCTAGGCCATGCAGAGTCATTGAAGTGATAGGAACCACAGGAAGAACCTGTTTACGAAAGCAGATGACGGAGATGAGGATGTTTGCCTTTAAGCAACGTCCCCTGACCCAGTAGCTGTGTATCACATCTAGGGTAAAGGTACTGCCTTAAATACTACAACGGTTGTGGGCTTGTGGCACAACCTTCCCCTTTATTTGCATATGAAACAACCATTTATTGAGTCAAATAAGTAACCATCAGTTGTGAAAGTACGTTATGCGTGTGTGTGAGTGAGTCGTGAGTCACACCCATTAGTGCTCAGATGAGGTTTTAGAAGATGTGGATGGCCATCACTTCGTGCTGCTGCTATTTTATTTATTTATTTTTAATCTTAAAAGTGTTTATTACACCTTGTGTGTTCGAATAATGTTGAATTACGACTACCGATGTAGACAGAATTTTGTACATGTCTTGAACACTGATGATTTATTTGACTGTGTTCATCATTATATATTATTACAGCAGATTAGTCATAGCTTGTTCACTATAACTGGTTTCACCTGTGGCTGTTTCACTGAGACAGTCATATAGGACATGTACCACTTCTACACCCACGTTTAATTATACGACTGCATCATTATTTAATTACATCAGAGGTTCCCAAACTTCTTTGTTCATTCATTCATTTTGGAAATGAAGCCAATGAGGAAGTCCCTTTGATTCACACACTGCAGTTCTCATTAATGGCCTTGACTCTAGAGGGTGTCGCTATTTCCCCCTGTCCCCTCGGGGCACAGGTCTCTACCAGGCCAGGTCAGGTTGTGGCCTCCTGGTGGCGCTATAACCTCGGGGCACAGGTCTCCACCAGGCCAGGTCAGGTTGTGGCCTCCTGGTGGCACTATAACAGGCCAATGTGAAAAGGGTGCCATTTGTTGGATGATTTGTGGCATTTTGTTCCAAAAATGGGTTTTGCAAAAATCCACCTATAACAGGCCAATGTGAAAAGGGTGGGATATATTCCTCAGTTTAGTAGGAAAGTGTGTGAAAGATTTCATCTAAATTACATGCTGCGTTCATGATTTGAGGCTTTTTGTTCAAAACGGGCTAATCCTGCAAACTTTGAAAGCCAATGATAGCCAATTAGGATGGAATATAAAATATGGGACAGATCCGTCTTGAGCACATGACTATAGAGATACTGTGTAACGATTTGCAGGATTCTTGGACAAAATCTGGAGGAGTAATAAAACAAAATGGGTTTTACAAAAGTCGGCCTCCTGGTGGCGCTATAACAGGCCGTTCTGGAAGATTTGGGGCAGAGGTTCAGGTGCAGAGGCATGGGGAGAAAGTATGTTTTAACTATAACGGAAGTCACTGCAGGGGCTTTGGGTTGGGCTGATAGTGATACCCTGCCAAGAATTGGAGTCATACGTAGATAAATAGATAAATGTGGTAGATTCAACGTTGGAATATCATGTGGAGTACCATTAGTAATTACATGCAGGAATCCACAATCTGTACTCCACAGAAGATGCTATATGGCTTTCATTATCCATAATGATTAACAGTAATCCTAGAGAGAGAATCCTTGACTGAGAATTATTGCTGTGCTTTCGCCTGCATGTCAACTCATCTCAGATCACCGTCCTCCTGTGATTTATGTCTGGCGTCTGTCTGGCTCTGCATTGACTTGCCCTGTGGAACAAAACTCTCATTCCATTTGTACTGTACATCTTTCACCTATACTGTAGTCTATACTGTAGTCTCTCCCTCTGGCTGAGTGAGTGGGGCTGTCTAGCACAATCTTGTTCATTCTAACCCCCTCCTTTTTTGAGGGGCACTATAGCCCCTCCTTTGCCCGCAGCTTAGCTTGTGATTGGCTGATCACCCCATAGCGATGATTTGATTGGCTGAGAAAAGTACAGTATTGAAGATAAAAGTGAGGGCAGAAAAATGAAGATGCCAAAAAGGGATTGGCCGGAATAACATTTTTTTGATGATTTGATTGGTTGAACACAGAATGTGATGTTTGATTATGTATGATGATAAGAGTGCCCCTCAATTCACATGGGTGTGATTTTTTTGTGTGTTTTTAGCACTGCGGGGGATTGGAAAAAACCCAATATGGGATCAGTTTGACAGACATGACCTAAAGCTATCTGTGACACAAGAACAATGTCCCCATTCCTAACGAGGCCGAGCTTAACCACTTAAACCCGAAATACGGCTTCATGCGACCAATAGTGACGGCATTTGACACAATGTTGAACGTTTGTGAATGTGAAAGATGTTGAAATGTTTTTGCACACTTTGGCCTATAATGACATTCCCAAAATGGGGACGGACGGTTAAATGTGGTTCATCTGTGTTCACGCGGCACTGTCGCACCTCTGCTTCTACCACTGGACATGTCCCAGCTAATTCACCTCTGCTTCTACCACTGGACATGTCCCAGCTAATTCACCTCTGCTTCTACCACTGCATGTCCCAGCTAATTCACCTCTGCTGCTACCACTGGACATGTCCCAGCTAATTCACCTCTGCTGCTACCACTGGACATGTCCCAGCTAATTCACCTCTGCTGCTACCACTGGACATGTCCCAGCTAATTCTACCACTGGACATGTCCCAGCTAATTCCTTATCAGCTCATTCCCCCCCCCCCTAGCCCCTCTCGGAACCCTCCATAAAGCTTTTATGAAATTTGGATGAGTTTTATGTAGGGTCCCTGTTCATAACATATTTTCGTATGGGAATTTTGGAACGCGGACATAAATATGCTCCGTAACATCATATCTGCGCCGTTTGACGGCCTGTTTTCCTTTGAGGGCTTCTGAATTCGTGAACTATAAGTACCTATACATTCCGCTGCGAATATCTCCTGTGGCGCGGAAGCCGTTAAGTATTTTTACCGATTTGGTCGCTTTATTTCTTCTTGTTTGTTTACCGTTTATTGTACCGCCTCCCGGTGTGCGGTTGGCTTGTGCCGCCTACGTCCCTGCCTCTGATCTGCTCTGTCATAGCTATAGCGCCACTAGCTAGCCAGATAGGCGGTACAATTATGTGTCAATAAACAAGGAAGGAAGAGAAGAATGAAAGCGACCAAATCGGTCAAACAAAGATTAAAAATACTTAACGGCTTCCGCGCCACAGGAGATATTCGCAGCGGTATTTATAGGTACTTAAAGTTCATACATTCAGAAGCCCTCACACGGGAAAAAGTCCTGAAAGAGCGCAGAAGGACTTATCCGAAGTTGTTTACGTTTATATATGTGTGCGTACCCGGTTGCAGGGTGGAGGTGGAATAGGACCCAATGCTCTGGGTCTAAAAAATGTCAGAAACTTCAGTAGCATTGGGTTCTGCTTGTAGGGCTATCCCCTCCCACCCCCCATCTCTTCTTCTTATCTCTTCAGGCCAGAATCCAAAATAATTCTCCCCAAACATCCCCTGCCTCATCCTATCTGTTCGGTCACTAAGCTTATTGGACGAATCGTTGGGGTCGGGTGGAAACCTTGTACTGTAATGTAATGTCTAAAGTTCTTATTTATTATTATTTTAAAACTATAAAAAAACAAAAAAACAGTGGAATATTTTCACTATTGTTATGCGAAACCCTTGTATGGTTAAGTAGGCCATTCATTTACGAAAAAACATAAGGTGGCGAAAAAAACTTTTTGCCCCGACAGCAACGAGATATAAATATCGGACTATATTTTGACAGCTTGTCATCCTCACATATTGACAATCCATGTCAAGTCAAGGACACCAGACTGTAAGCTCTGGGATCCACAGCACTCCTTGTTCATATATCTGTATATATATATATATACACACACACACACCACCGTCTGTAGCCTGCAGTATCACTCATATATCTACCAAGTACACCAGCGTCTGTAGCCTGCAGTATTACTCATATATCTACCAAGTACACCACCGTCTGTAGCCTGCAGTATCACTCATATATCAGGTGCAACATAACTACAAACAACACATGATATATATATAATGATATATACAATTACAAAGCAGACTGGTGAGACAAGGCAGGAGACACAAGGCAGGAGACACAAAACAAGGCAGACAGGAAATCACAGAACACTACTACAAAATAATGTACACACAGAACACAAATACGAGTAATAAGTCCTAAAACACAGACAAAGTCCAAGGGCAGAGGAGCGAACCGTGACAGTCAGACAAGCTACAAATCGTAGTTCTTTGTATGCTTGCTGGCAGCATGTGTGCGAGCACCGGACCGCAGAGGTGGACCCACTTCTGAAATAAAATGAATGTGGCACGGCGGCCAAGTACATCCTTGCAGGCAGTGACAGTACTGTAGGCCTACTGTACAGTACTGTAGGCCTACTGTAGTCTGCCTGCCTACCTGTTAATGTTTTGGGCAGCTGCTGCTGATTTTACCTGCTGATACTTTTAAAATTAATTAATTACTCACCTAATGCTGGCTATACCGCCGCAGTAGCTCGATAGGACCCACCACTTCCACCATGTTTAACGTATATTCCAAAGTGTGTACAAATTGTTTAAGTCAAAGATGTGCAGCATCATGGCTTTCATATGGTAATAATTTATAAACTTTGACTAAAAGCAATCCACCACCACCATCGTCTGTCAGTCCCTCCCCAGCAATATTATGATCTGGAAAAACAACTGTCTGTCATGACAGTCATGGAAGTAGGCTACAGCCGAAAAACAGACTTCCTCTTCCTCTTCAAAATAAGAGCTATACTTGTAATGATTAGTCAACACTAGTTTTATGTCTTAAGTGAACTTACAGGATGTGTATATTTGTAGTTACCCAGGGTAACTGGACTAAGGAAAGGAAAGGTACTATGTTTACCCAGGGTAACTGGACTAAGGAAAGGAAAGGTACTATGTTTACCCAGGGTAACTGGACTAAGGAAAGGAAAGGTACTATGTTTACCCAGGGTAACTGGACTAAGGAAAGGAAAGGTACTATGTTTACCCAGGGTAACTGGACTAAGGAAAGGAAAGGTACTATGTTTACCCAGGGTAACTGGACTAAGGAAAGGAAAGGTACTATGTCTACCCAGGGTAACTGGACTAAGCTCAAGAACTTGTTTACAGCCAGGCCCTGCTCATAGAACATTTCATGGTAGGGCCGGTAGGGTTGCCACCCGTTCCGTAAAATACGGATTCGTCCTTTATTTGAGCATTAAATGATGCGTCCCGTATTGAATCAATATGGAACGCGGTTTGTTCCGTATTTTCCTAAATGCCCCTTGCGCGATCTGTCACACAACGTCATCATTGAATTTAACAATAATGAACAAAATAAAACAGGAAATATTAAAGACAGCACAATTGTTCTGGCACAATTGTTCTCCCACGAGCATAAACAAAAACCTCCCCGTGGCTGCTGATCTGCTTGTGTGCGGTGTGCTCTGCTGTTGCTCTCAATTGCGCTGTGGCGACGTGCCAAATCCAGTGCGTGTCTCGCCGGTCGGCCACAACGCGCTGTTTAAAATGTCTAGTACTAGAAGTTCTACAACAGCAGATTCTCCACCGTCTCAAAAAAGAAAACGCCTTAAAAATATGCAGGGAAGAGGCAAATCCCTGGCTTGACGGCGTTAAGCCAGATAAATTGCAAAGTATGTCGGTGTATGTTTGCTGTGGCGCATGGTGAACCGTTTGATAGCAAACAGCATGCTTCAGGGATCAACAGCATGATCACAGAACACCCGACAACAAGTGTCACAGTTGAGATCGATTTGGTCTATTGTCCTGTCCATGCAATAGCCAATGGCTGCTGATGTGGGAATAATAGCCAAACTATTTCAGTAGATTATTATGGTTGATTGTTTATTAATGAAGTCTAATAAATATTACAATTAGAAATATATAAATAATGTATTTAATATAAATGAAGCAATTTAATTAAATATTGTGCCCATTTAAAGAACTCAGATTCAGAATCAGAACTCTTATGTTGTTATAAACAGAATAGGCTACTTCATAACAGTTAATAAATACAGGGCAGTAGGAATACCCCTTTCTTACTGACCACAGTGACCACCAAGTGACCCCAAAGGCTAATATGGTATGAAATCATCCATCCCAGGGCCAAATTAGCTATTGTGTGTGTGTTTGTGTGGTTGTTAGTGCTCATTGCATTCGCAATAAATTCCAGTATGCGTAGACAACATGTCAGGTCTTAGTAAGGAGTGGCGGTGGCTCAGGGGTAGAGTTGCCGGATGGCAACCGCAAGGTCGCCAGTTCGAACCCTGTGGGCTCCCCCAGAGTTAGTGTCAAAGTGTCCCTGAGCAAGACACTGAACCCCACATTGTTGTCTCCACCAGGCCGAAGGCATGTGGGGAGAGTATGTTTTGCACTCCGTCCGTCCGTGTGTCCGTCCGTCCGTCCGTGTGTCCGTGTGTCCGTGAGCAGCTAATCTCGGCCACCGTTAACCCGGTCGATGCCACATTTTGCACACACACTCCCTGGATGCCAACGATGAACCTCTGCCCCAAACCTTCCAGAACGGCCTGTTATAGCGCCACCAGGAGGCCGCTTTGTGCAAAACAAGTTTTTGCACAGTACAGATTTCTCAGACTCCATCCTGATTGGTTAAGACTGGCTTCCAAAGTTCACAGGAGTGCTCAGTTTCAAACAAAATGCTGCAAATCATGAACACATCGCGTGATTTCCGTGAAATTGTGCACCCACATTCCCACTAGGCCGAGGACGAAATGCCACATGAACAATTTCAACTCAGACTCAAGGTGGCGCTATAACTGGCCCAAAAGTGTTTTTACCTCTAACTGCACGGATCTGTGGATAACTTTGTATGCCAACTCCCTAGAGGCCAAGGAAAAACCTTTGCCTGGAATTTTTCACATCTGCTCTTTATAGCGCCACCAGGAGGCCGACATATGTAAAACACATTTTCTATTATTACTCCTTCAGATTTTATCAAAATTTCACGCAAATCGGTATACACTATCTCCATAGTCATGTGATCAACACGGAGCGCCACCATTTCCCATCTTCCATCCTGATTGGCTAAGATTGGCTTCCAAAGCTCACACGATTCGTCCATTTCCAAAAAAGGCCACAAATCACAAACACAGTGTGCAATTTCCGTTAAATTATACACGTACATTTTCACTAGGCCGAGGACGACATGCCACAATTTTCCCCTCAAAATCAGCCTCACGGTGGCGCTATAACAGGCCAATTCCTGTTTTTAGCTATAACTGCATCGATCTGTATACAACTTATGTATGCACACATGGAAAAACATTGTACCTGCATCCCTCCAACACGAACCTCCGGCCCAAATCTTCCTCAACAGCCTGTTATAGCGCCACCATGAGGCCACAACCTGACCTGCCCTGGTGGAGACCTGTGCCGATTGGCACTTTGTCTAGTTCCTGATGTGTTGGTTGGTGCCTTGCATGGTTTCCGCCGTCATCGGTGTGTGAA
>NC_139708.1:36976142-36978642 GCF_964188405.1 Protomyctophum parallelum
CCTTGTTTTGAAACATTAAAAACCAAATGAGATGCTTAAATTGCTCACTTGTTTATTTCAAACTCCTCATTTTTTTGTTTGTAGCCTATATGTACAGTATGTACAGTATGTGAGTATTTATTCTTATTAATGTGAAATCATAATATACAAGCATTATGACGGTTGAATAAAACCGTTTTAACAGTACAGTATACTTGGTTATTGCTGACCTAATTTCATGTGACTATAGCAGTATAAGCACTTGGATCTGTCTTCCGTATACTGTAAGTACAAATGATTTAAATAAACTTATACATTTCCCTCTTCAAAACCTTTTTTGAACCCTTTGTACAGTTAGCAAACTCAAATGTCATGGAAGGTTCCTTATTTTTGGAATATGCAGTTATGCAGGTTTCATCTTTAACATCAGTTTCTTTTCTAAGTTATGTCACATCACACGTTTACAGGTTTAAAGTTATATTGTTTGTATACCAGCTATACCCAGGAGTTGCAGTTATACATCCAACAAAACAAAACCAAATGTAATCATAAAAGTGTGTATTCAGAAACATATAAAGACAAGAGTACCTCGTGCAGTTTCTTGTGCAAGCAGAAGACATTGCATAGCAGCAGATATCAATCAAATATGTATGAGAGTACTTATGCATTCATAAACGTATACATAAAGTGATAGTGGCAGCTATAGTGTAATGGGCTGATTTGGCTCAACGACTGGTCATATTACCTTGCCTGACAGTAGCAGGCAAGGCGTGTGTGTTTGCTAGGTTTGCATCTCGTGTCTGTGTGCGAGTCTATTATGCATGCGTGTGTGTGTGTGTGTGTGTGTGTGTGTGTGTGTGTGTGTGTGTGTGTGTGCTGTAAGTAATAGCTCTGGGCTATGTATGGAATGCAACCTGCATCACACCAGGATGTCATGTTTGAGCTCAAACAGGAAACGAGGTCACATCCCTGTGCATCATATCGCCTGTTCTTCTTCTTCCTCTTAGACAGACAGTGGTGGAAACTAAGTACTTTAATGACTTACTTATAAGTAAAAGTATAAATACTGCAATGTAGATGTACTCCGTTACAAGTAGAATTAACCCATTTTGAACTGAGATCAGATTCTAAAAATGTCTTCTACATCCTGACAGTTTTCTGAAAAAGCTATGTTTCTATGTCAGTCGTTCTTTGATTTTTCAAAAATAGCAGACCCACAAGCTCGTAGCGCACCGCTCGGTGGCGCGCTATAAGCTTGTAGATCTGCTATTTTTCAATAGCTAAAGCATAGCATAATGCTAACACCAAAAGGGGTTCCCGCCCAAAATGTACTCAAGTGAAAGTACAAAAGTATCAGCATCAAAATGTACTTAGCTTGTATTTCAGCTATTTTCAAATGGCCAAAATGTGTTTATAGGGTTGAGGTGGTCAACGTATGTTTTGTAATAATAACCCAAATCTACAAAGTAACTACAGTAACTAAAGTTGTGAAATAATTGTAGTGGAGTAAAAGTACAATATTCGCAAATGTAGTGGAGTATAGAGGTAAAAGTACTGACATTTTGAAATACTCCAGTAAAGTAAAAGTACATCAACATTGTACTTAAGTACAAGTTATAAGTACTTATAAGTAAACAGACAGTCAACTGTCCTCAGTAAGGGTGGGGTTCAGAGAAGAGAGACCTGTACTGTACTGTACTGTACTGTACTGTACTGTACTGTACTGTATTGTACTGTACTGTACTGTACTGTACTGTACTGTACTGTACTGAGGCCCATTATATTCTTCATTCTTAAGTCTTAATTCTGAAACTGTTTTCTGAAAAACGTATGTTTGTTATTTATATCCGTGGTGGTGCTCAAACCATCAAAAATGTATTTATTTATCCACCGACCGCCATATCAAAATATTGTGTTCCATGCAGGGATCCACAAAGCAAAGATTTCAGTTTTTCACTTTTAAAAGAATAGAATTCAAAGATTTGCACAAATTGTCACGATTTAAAAGAAAAAGGCAGATCTACAAGCTTGCGCCTGCTATTTTTGAATAGCCAAAGTATAAAATAATGCTAGTTAGCTCAAATCTAAAATGACACAGATGCGTGCGTGCGTGCGTGCGTGCGTGCGTGCGTGCGTGCGTGCGTGTGTGTGTGTTGAAATTGACAGACTGCTAGTGCCCAACATATTACACACAAAAACAATTTGCAGCGAAACGGAAGGACCAAAATAACTTCAGAGAGGGAGAAAGAAAGGAGAGACAGAGGAAAGGGTTGAGGGAAGAAACAGAGATAAGATTAAACAGAAAGAGAATAAGAAAATGGTGGAGTGTGAACTGTGAAGAGAATAATGAGTTTGAAAGAAGAAAATGAAATGCAACAAAAAAAGGAAACAGTATAAAGCCAGAAATAGAAAATCAGTCGGGGGGGAAAAAAAGAGGAAGTAGAAATACACAAAGAAAGAGGCTTATCATCTGTAAAATACAGAGTGGTGGCTAACAAGAAAAAGACAACAAGATGAGAAG
>NC_139708.1:36983642-37051142 GCF_964188405.1 Protomyctophum parallelum
CACATGTTTACTCATAAGGGCTTATCATCAGGCTCGACAGGCTGCGATTAGTGTCAATATGATGATCACATTGGCACGATAAACTGTTCTGAAAATATCTGGAAGAGATTGTGTGTGTGTGTGTGTGTGTGTGTGTGTGTGTGTGTGTGTGTGTGTGTGTGTGTGTGTGTGTGTGTGTGTGTGCGTGCGTGCGTGCGTGCGTGCGTGTGTGTGTGTGCGCGCATGCGTGTGAGATGCCTTCTGCTTTGACACCCCGCCTGGGAACATATTATTAAGAACTGTGAATATCTACAGTATTGCATTACTATACTGTACATTGTAAGTAATGTAGCTACTATAGCTATACCATGCAGGTACACTGACAAAATAACTACCACTGTTCCTAATAGTGAGTTTCAGTGGTCTAACCACAATGGTCTGTCTCAGTTGACTCCAAGAGCTAAAGAATAAAGATCCTCCTTTTGTCTCTGGGTTTAAGAGGTGAATTTAGCCTATACCTCTTCGTCATCGCCTGAACTCAAATTGGGCGTAATTAGGCAAGCCAGCGCTCATCATCTGCCTGTCCATGTAGGGTTCAGGTTAGGTCCAGGATGCTGTGAGATCTGGTTTGGGGCTTTTTGTGCAGCGCGTATGTGTCAAGGTCTTTTTTAACACACTCAACTTGTTACTGTGGGGGCAAGTTTGGGACAACTGTCTTAGCTCAACAAACATCACAGACATTTTAATCAGGGGAACACCATTTAATTCCAAAGAAAACTATAGGACAAAATACATTCCATTGTTTTGCATGTTGTTGTACACTCTCAAAGTAAAAATAACGCCTGGCACCTCTATTGACATTTCTGCGGAAGAAGCTAATGAAATCCAAGTTATTGTAATCCAAACAGGAGAAACCGTCCATAAATATATATATGCTGGGATGTTTCAATAGTTATGGAAACAGAACTGGGGCAGGCCTGGGGCACCATTCCATTTCGGGTTCATGAACCGGTCGGGAGCGGATGATATCGCTATACGACGTCATGTTGTAGTATTGTTTTTGTAGTCTTCAATCTTCCGGAACTTCCTTTTCCCTCAAACCGATCTTTCTCAATAAAAGCTACAGGCTACGAGAGCATTTATTGTTATTCTTCCGGTTTGAGGGAAAAGGAAGTTCCGTTTGACTGTTCCTGCCTGATCCTGACTACAAAACAATACTACAACATGACGTAACGATATCATCCTGTCGACTACAAAACAATACTACAACATGACGTAACGATATCATCTTGATGACTACAAAACAATACTACAACATGACGTAACGATATCATCCTGATGACTACAAAACAATACTACAACATGACGTAACAATATCATCCTGATGACTACAAAACAATACTACAACATGACGTAACGATATCATCCTGATGACTACAAAACAATACTACAACATAACGTAACGATATCATCCTGATGACTACAAAACAATACTACAACATGAGGTAACGATATCATCCTGATGACTACAAAACAACACTACAACATGTCGTAGCGATATCATCCTGATGACTACAAAACAATACTACAACATGACATAACGATATCATCCTGATGACTACAAAACAATACTACAACATGACGTAACGATATCATCCTGATGACTACAAAACAATACTACAACATGACGTAACGATATAATTCTGATGACTACAAAACAATACTACAACATGACGTAACGATATCATCCTGATGACTACAAAACAATACTACAACATGACGTAACGATATCATCCTGATGACTACAAAACAATACTACAACATGACGTAACGATATCATCCTGATGACTACAAAACAATACTACAACATGACGTAACAATATCATCCTGATGACTACAAAACAATACTACAACATGACGTAACGATATCATCCTGATGACTACAAAACAATACTACAACATGACGTAACAATATCATCCTGATGACTACAAAACAATACTACAACATGACGTAGCGATATCATCCGTTCCAGACCGGTTCACAGAACAGAGACCAGGCTTTCCTTGGAGGTGGAAAGCCTGGTGAGGCCAGGTTAGTTCAGAGTGTTCTACTAATCTACTGAAAGCCTGGTGAGGCCAGGTTAGTTCAGAGTGTTCTAGTGAAAATGAATTGGTTCAGAACCCTAAAAGTTGGTTCCATGAAAGCGCTAAACGTTCTAAGTGAGGAGGGAAGCACGAGACAAAGTGCAAACTGATTACGTTTACTATCAGGCCTCGAACTGAATTTCACACAGGCTTTTCACACTGGGTTGTAGATATGCCACTAGCATGGGAACAGACGTACGTGTGTGTGTGTGTGTGTGTGTGTGTGTGTGTGTGTGTGTGTGTGTGTGTGTGTGTGCGTGTGCGTGTGCGTGTGCGTGTGTGTGTGTGTGTGTGTGTGTGCATGTGCGTGCGAGAGAGAGATTCATCTTTCACCAACTTAATGACAAGCAATGTTTTCAGTGGTATGTGCTGACTGACTGAATCCTCCCATGGGCCATTCATCTCACAAGTTTTGACAAGAATAACATGATTCACAACTTCTTCTTAGTCATAATTTATTCCTGACAACTTGTCATATTTGTTTAAGCAGACCAGGCTAAATACATTTAGTGTTTGTGATAGTGTGTATTCCATGAAAATGGCCTGAACTCCAACTTGTTTTGGGAGCCAAGGAAAAATGATTAAAAGACTTTAACGGTTTCAAACCATGATCTCCCTATAAAAAACATCTGGAACAGGTCTTATTTCTGAACCCAGGTGTACTTTTTTAACCCAAACCCATAACTTCATAACTTTCTTTTTGTACCACACACATCTGGAACAAACTCAAACAATCATAAAACTACAGTGTGCTATACAACACTATAAAAGAAGAAGCTTTTTTTCACAGGGGCTTCATGATTTCTTCTGAACTACAACGTTATTATCTTTGTTTCCGCTCTTATTTTATGTTCTATGTTCATTTTCACTTTCTTTTTGTACCACACACATCTGGAACAAACTCAAACAATCATAAAACTACAGTATGCTATACAACACTATAAAAGAAGAAGCTTTTTTTCACAGGGGCTTCATGATTTCTTCTGAACTACAACGTTATTATCTTTGTTTCCGCTCTTATTTTATGTTCTATGTTCATTTTCACTTTGAATTGCCTTCCAATCCAATCCAATCCACTTTATTTATATAGCACGTTTCAAAACTCAGAGCTTACAAAGTGCTGTACCGGAGAAAATAAAAACAAATGCACTAAAGCTACCACACAGAATAACAACAGCGAGAAAACAAAGTACAAACAGTGAAATCAACTGAGACACATTTACAGAAAAACAACAGAAAAGCAACAGCATCACAGTGAGACGAAACATATACAAGGACCGAAGGAACTCAAGCGGGGCTAAAAGCCAAGGTATACAGTAGTACCTTGTTGTTGAAACAACGTGCGATAGCCTCGGCTTGTATGCTAATCTGAGGAGTGGAGAGGTAACGTAAGGTGAAGCTAAGCCTTCCTACACACAGACTGTCAGTCAGACATGAGTGACGGAGACCTTTCACGCCTATAGTAATAGTAGTAGCACTGACAAGAGCAAATGACACTGATCACCGCGCCAAACATCACTTCATAAGAATGTCATCTGTCCGGAGATGAACTTTCACATGGGAAAAACTTTAGTTTAGCAGGAGTTTCTCTCTCCCCCCACCCACTCTGTCATTTCAGCATTAAACAAACACATTAAACACATTGTATTGTCTTTACAGTATTATGTTGTGTTGTATACATGCTACCGTTCCTTATGTGTTTCTGTTGAACTGGCTGTGACAATAAACACTGGGACAATACAGTCTAATCTAATCTAAGCTTTAATGTCTCAAAAGGGGCAAAGTTAGTTTTTGTCTGTGAATGTATAGTAGGCCTATAATGAAAATAGCCTGACACATAAGCTATCTCTGTGTTGTTTTGTTTTGTTTTTACTGTCTTGTTTTTCCCTGTTGTTTATATATGGACCCATTGTGTCTGAAATAAAGTTTTCAATCAATATGCATGCCTCCTTAGAGCACTGGTTCACAAACGGGACCCATTTGTGGATTGCAGTGCCACGATGTGGTTCTGGAGGTGTAGGACTCACTCAGTGCCACGATGTGGTTCTGGAGGTGTAGGACTCACTCAGTGCCACGATGTGGTTCTGGAGGTGTAGGACTCACTCAGTGCCACGATGTGGTTCTGGAGGTGTAGGACTCACTCAGTGCCACGATGTGGTTCTGGAGGTGTAGGACTCACTCAGTGCCACGATGTGGTTCTGGAGGTGTAGGACTCACTCAGTGCCACGATGTGGTTCTGGAGGTGTAGGACTCACTCAGTGCCACGATGTGGTTCTGGAGGTGTAGGACTCACTCAGTGCCACGATGTGGTTCTGGAGGTGTAGGACTCACTCAGTGCCACGATGTGGTTCTGGAGGTGTAGGACTCACTCAGTGCCACAGTGTGGTTCTGGAGGTGTAGGACTCACTCAGTGCCACGATGTGGTTCTGGAGGTGTAGGACTCACTCAGTGCCACGATGTGGTTCTGGAGGTGTAGGACTCACTCAGTGCCACGATGTGGTTCTGGAGGTGTAGGACTCACTCAGTGCCACGATGTGGTTCTGGAGGTGTAGGACTCACTCAGTGCCACAGTGTGGTTCTGGAGGTGTAGGACTCACTCAGTGCCACGATGTGGTTCTGGAGGTGTAGGACTCACTCAGTGCCACGATGTGGTTCTGGAGGTGTAGGACTCACTCAGTGCCACGATGTGGTTCTGGAGGTGTAGGACTCACTCAGTGCCACGGTGTGGTTCTGGAGGTGTAGGACTCACTCAGGTGCAGAATGAACCACGATGTGGTTCTGGAGGTGTAGGACTCACTCAGGTGCAGAATGAACCACGGTGTGGTTCTGGAGGTGTAGGACTCACTCAGGTGCAGAATGAACCACGGTGTGGTTCTGGAGGTGTAGGACTCACTCAGGTGCAGATTTAGCCCCTCTCGGAACCCTCCATAAAGCTTTTCTGAAATTTTGATGTCGCTTTGTGTAGGGTCCCTGTTCATATTTATATTTTTGTATGGGAATTTTGGAACGCGGACATAAATATGCTCACTAACATCGTATCTGCGCCGTTTGACGGCCTGTTTTCCTTTGAGGGCTTCTGAAATCGTGAACTATAAGTACCTATACAAACCGCTGCGAATATCTCCTGTGGCACGGAAGCCGTTAAGTATTTTTTGAATGATTTTGTTTGACCGATTTGGTCACTTTATTTCTTCTTGTTTGTCTACCATTTATTGTACCGCCTCCCGGTGTGCGGTTGGCTTGTGCGGCTACGTCCCTGCCTCTGATCTGCTCTGTCATAGCTATAGCGCCACTAGCTAGCCAGATAGGCGGTACAATGAGGTGTCAATAAACAAGGAAGGAAGCGAAGAATCAAAGCGACCAAATCGGTCAAACAAAGAATTCGCAGCGGCATGTATGGGTACTTATACTTCACAGATTCAGAAGCCCTCACACGAAAAAAAGTCGTCAAAGAGCGCAGACAGGCGTTATCCACGTTGTTTATGTTTTATGTATGTCCGCGTACCAGGTGGCAGGATACTGCTGGAACAGGACCCCATGGTCTGGGTCTAAAAAATGTCAGAAACTTCAGTACCATTGGGTTCTGCTTGGAGGGCTAGTGCAGAATGAACCAGGCACAGGCAGAGCAGTGAAGATGCAAGTGGGTTTAGTTCCCAAAAACGCACACTGTGAAATAACTTGATATAACTAGGACTATAGGAATAACTATGAGTAAACTAGGGAAACACAAGGAACAGACCACATCATTCACGACGACGAACTGACAAGGAACTGCAAACACTGGCTAGGGTTACACTAATACAGGGAGGTGAGACAAGGCAGGTGACAGAAGACAAGGCAGACAGGAAATCACAGAACACTACTACAAAATAAGTTACCGAACACAAATACAAGTCCCAAAACACAGACAAAGTCCCAAGGGCAGAGAAGCGTACCGTTATGGTTCCCTTTTATTTTTTGTTTCCTACATTTTGTTTATAATTATTATTTCTTTCAAAACATTTTGAAAAAACATTCACCCAAAAAAGGAAAACATTTTTTTCCAGACAGTAATTTCATGAATAAATAAAAGAAAAAGCAAAGAAATTTAATAAATTATAAAAACAAATGTTTAATAAGTAAAATACTTGAAAATAGCCCATAAGCTCATAATGCTACGTGAAGCGATGCGTTTGTAGAATGTAGATATATACTATTCTCACTAGTTTGGGTTCTGTCGTTTCTCTTTTGGGTCAGCGGCTAAAAGGTTTGGGAACCACTGTTTTAACCCTGTAAGGCCAAGATATATTTCTACTACTAAAAGAGATTTCAACCTTACTACTACTTTGTACTACTAGGACTTATGTTAAAAAAGTATAATAATAAAATAATTTCATAATTTACATTTGGGGAATATCTTTCAGAATAATGAATAAAACATGTTCTTGACATTCTAATGATAACAAAAAAAACATATATTACAATTATTTTACTTACTTTTATTAGGGTTAAAGGTCAAATGTCATAGGTTAAAAATTACACAGAGTCCAGACATTTTTAATTTGTGTGAATTTCAGCCTCTGTGGGGGGTATTTATTTATATGCAAATATCATGACCAATGGCAATGAGCATCAATGATGACGTTTAGGTGAAAAAAATAACAGAAAAAAAAAATAATAACTAAGTAATTAAGTAAAATAAAAATGTTACCGAAAAGCAACGTCTTACAGGGTTAAAGTACATTCATGTGCACGTTTAGCTACTCTTTTGTCTGTGTTCACGCCTGTTGAGCATGTACTTGTGCATGTATGCATGTCATTCATCGTATATCATTCATTTTGTGTGTGTGTGTGTGTGTGTGTGTGTGTGTGTGTGTGTGTGTGTGTGTGTGTTTGCGTGTCCAGGTCATAGCAGTAGTGATGGACATGTTCACGGACGTCGACATCTTCAGGGACATGCTGGACGCCGGTTTCAAGAGGAGGGTGTCGGTGTACATCCTGTTGGAGCGCACCGCGCTACCTCACTTCCTGTCCATGTGTCAGAGGGCCGACATGCACGTCGGACACTTGAAGGTGACTGGCTGCATATCTCTACTGTACTCTCTACTGTACTCTACTGTACGCTCTGCAGCGCACCTCCATATCTCTACTGTACGCTCTGCAGCGCACCTCCATATCTCTACTGTACGCTCTGCAGCGCACCTCCATATCTCTACTGTACGCTCTTCAGCGCACCTCCATATCTCTACTGTACGCTCTGCAGCGCACCTCCATATCTCTACTGTACGCTCTGCAGCACACCTCCATATCTCTACTGTACGCTCTGCAGTGCACCTCCATATCTATACTGTATACGCTCTGCAGCGCACCTCCATATCTCTACTGTACGCTCTGCAGCGCACCTCCATATCTCTACTGTAAGATTTTTCTTTAAATGTAAAAAAATAATAATATTAAGTTCTTAATTCAAAGTTTTTTTTAAGTTTAAAAAATGTTAAAGATTTAAATTTTGAAGTTTTCTTTTTGAAGTTTTTTTTTTAGATTAAAGTAATGTTTAAAAAAAAATTAAGTGTTTTTTTTTGTTTTAATTGTTTTTCAATTTTCTTTATTTTTTTCATTTTTTTTCATTTTTTTTTTTTATTTTCATTTTTTTCAATTTTTTTAATTTTTATATATTTTTTCAATCCTTTTTTGTTTAATTTTAAATTTTAATTTTATTAAAGTTTATTTTTTATAAACGTGCGTGCGTGCGCTTGCGAGAGCTGTGTAAAGGCCAGCCAATAGGAAGACAGGGTGTGTGTGTGCGTGTGTGCGTGCGTGCTGGCTCTTGCGAGAGCTGTGTAAAGGCCAGCCAATTGCACAAATAGCAGACCTACAAGCTCACAAGGTATCGCAGAGCAACTCATTGAGATCTTGTAACTTTAATGTCAAGCCCTGTAATTAAGCCCTTATATGTCTCAGCTGTGGAAGTAAAAAGAGTTCTACTACTTGCCAGCACTATGACTGGGAGATTTCAATGGTCCTGAATGGGGGAAACTATGCCCGAACAAATTGCTCTATCGCAAAAAGTAAAAGTCGAATGCAAATATTTTTTTCGCTGTGAGTGGCCTGAGATATTGAGGTACACCATGTGCGATTGTGGTGTTGGTACGATCGAAAATGTGGTTATAAGAGCGAGTTAAGAATTGTCATCGCGATAATTTCCTCGTAAGGTGGAGGTCAATGAGCAGCTTGACTGTATTTGTGTCACTTAAAAGGCCGTAGTTCACATTCTGTATGTCTCTGTGCTTTGGTGTTCACATTGTGTGAAAGAGGACATGTGTGGCTACAAAATGACCAAAGAACATGCGTGTAAAATGAATATTTTGGCCGGGACGACAATTTGTTTGGTAAATTTTCAAGTAAATAATTTCAGTTTCCACACTCGCACTCTAAGTTGGCACTAATTAGGCGAAACGGTCTGCGATTGAACTGCGATTTCGGAAAAACCGTTTAACGTATTCGAATATGGTTTGAACCACGAAAAGGTCCAGAGTCGTGTGAGCTTTCTAAAGTTTAAATCACTTTTTTTTCTACGTCAAAGTATGCCAGAGTAATGAGGCTGCAAAAGTGAGGTTGATTTAGAGATAAATCCCATACATTGTCAATGGGAGGAAAAAACTATAAATAAAGTTAAATATTTTAAAAAGTATAAACTTTTTCAAAACAACCTTTTCACCAATGAAAGTTCAAAGATAGATGAACATTATAAAGTTTGAATTAAGTTTCAAAGTGAAAGTATGACGGAGTAATAAGAGCTCAAAAAAGTTAACTGTGAAAAATGGGACCTTTCTTCCATCGACTCTCATTATAAAGAATGTAAAAAAGAAGTTAAAAAGTTAAAAAGTATAAAAAGTATAAAACTTTGTAAAAATAAAAATACAAGCATAAATAACTGCAAAGAGCTGAACAGTTTGAAGTTTGAACTAAATTTCTAGTATAAAGTATGCAGAAGTAGTTTGGTGCCAAAACAACGGCGGAATAAAGAAGAATAAATATAAACTGGCAGTATCAATAGTGTGCTCGCTGAGGCGAGCCCACAATTAAATAGGCTCTAATGCGCAGGCGACATTTTGCAAATAACTCTTCCTACTGCCGGGCCTCTTCCGACTTCCTTCAAAAGGTGTTACCGTGCGATGACACTAATTAAGGCTCTGTTCCATGTAGTGTACAGTGGTTCTTCAAAAGGTGTTACCGTGCGATCATACTAATTAAAGCTCTGTTCCATGTAGTGTACAGTGGTTCTCAAACTTTTTAATTTCAATGAAGAACCCCCATAACTCTTGAGAGTGTACAAATGGAAGTCACACAGCGGTACGGGAACCCACACAAGGACACTTTGAGACCCAATATTCCTTAGATAGCATTTCTGTTGGATTATATAGCATTTGATACAGACTTATAGCATGTTATGTAGACAGCACTGGAATTGTATTGTATGTAGTCATAGCACACCATAGTACACATGTATAGCATAGTAGTAAAGATGTATAGTTTATATGTATAAGTGTATGTATAGTTTCACTATATAGATATTCCACTGTTACTTTCTTAGCTTACGCATGTTTCATGATAAATACTTTTATGTGATGTATTCCCATGCTTTTGTTTTTGCTCAAATGTAAGTCGCTCTGGATTAAGAGCGTCTGCTAAATGCCTAAATTGTAAATTGTAAATTGCAATATGACTCTGTTTGTTTTTACTCAGGGTTTTACAGTGCAGGGTTTTGAGTTCAGCAGGAGCCAGTGGACTAAAGGCAAATCAGTAAATCTGATACAGGCTCATGACCCATTGTTACGACAGCCCAAAGAGTCTAGGGACTCATGACCCATTGTTACGACGACCCGAAGAGTCTAGGGACTTTTAAGGGATAAGGGAAGCAACACTACACCAGAGCAGTGGCTCAGGAGGTAGAGCGGCAGTCTGGGAACCGGACGGAGGGCATAATAGCAATACTAAAAGATAATTCCCTATATCGAATGGACAGGAGAAAGGTTAGCTCACTTTATACTAGTGTGTGGGCTTTGGAAGCGTCTGTGGATTGTTTGTGTTTATCTTCTCTTCTTTAAATGTGGGAATATGCATGGATGTATTAGCGCTGTCTTTATTACTCATACATTGAGGTTTCTTGTAGCATCATACTCTGTGTCTGTCTGTCTCTTACGCACGCACACATGCATGCACACGTACTGTACGTACGCGCGCACAGCACACGCACACACACGCACGCACACACACACAGACACACACAACACACACACACACACACACACACACACACACACACACACACACACACACTCTGACCCTCAGTGTTAGATGCAAGGTGGAGGGATCACCATTGTTCGATTCATATCTGATGGAATGTACAATGACTCAGGGAAATATTTGGCGGTTTGTTTTGTGACAGTTTGGAGCCGTTTTGGGCCATTAGCAGCAAAGACGATGTTTTAACTTCCATTGCCAAGCTGCATTTGGCAGAGATCAGTAAAATGGAAGGTTAATATGCAGATGAGGCTAATGATCTAGGCCGGACAATAGACTGCTCCTACACACACACACACACACACACACACACACACACACACACACACACACACACACACACACACACGTGAGTATGCACAACAAGCACAGACATGTGGAAAAGGTCACACAAAACATATAGATTTGAGACATTCCAGCAATCTAGATAAAAATCTCTCTCTCTCAATCTCTCTCTCTCTCTCTACACACACACACACACACACACACACACACACACACACACACACACACACACACACACACACACACACACACGTGGTATGCCGCTGCTGGCTTGTGCCTCAGTGGTGAGATAGGAAAACAGGACACTAACATTCTGACAGACTATCAACTACCATCTGGATCACATCACAAAAATGCACCCCCTACATAGCGCACACACACACACACACACACACACACACACACACACACACACACACACACACACACGTGACGTGCACATGTGCGCACGCATCTGTGGATGCAACATGTAGTCAGTGAGCTTGTAGTTATATTGTTTTAAAAAGTCACATTGGATATGAGTACCACTCATCAAAGTGTCACATAATTAGTCATTCATCGCCTGGGTCACTGATGGGTCACTGATGACAAGACGAAGGGAATAAACAATGACAACGGCTTTGGGACGATGATGGATGCCGTGGAAGGAGGAAGGAGTGACAGCGTGTAAAGAGGAGAGGAGAGGAGAGGAGAGGGGATGGAAGGGGAGGGGAGGGGAGGGGAGGGGAGGGGAGAGGAGAGGAGAGGAGAGGAGAGGAGAGGAGAGGAGAGGAGAGGAGAGGAGAGGAGAGGAGAGGAGAGGAGAGGAGAGGAGAGGAGAGGAGAGGAGAGGAGAGGAGAGGAGAGGAGAGGAGAGGAGAGGAGAGGACGGAGTGAAGAAACAGAACATGAGTTAAAGAATGGTTAAAGAATAGAGGGCATAGGCCCAGGCGGTGGCGTAACCGTCTGGGCACCCGACTGGTAATCCAGTTGCAGTGTGCCGCGGGTTCGACTCCCGAGCCCGACACGGCCTTTACTGCATGTCTTCCCCCATCTCTCTCCCGTTTCCTGTCAGCCTACTGTCTGTCCCTTCAAAAAACCAATTGGACATGACGCTAGTACATTTCTTCTCAAAATGTAGAACAAATAAAAGATGAAACAAAACTGAAAACACCAAAAAGCGACAGAGACAGACAGACAGACAGATAGACAGATAGAGATGAAGAAAGAGATACAGACATAGCTATACGCCGGTCAAACCATGGCGAGAATACACAGTGGCGGTGAATGAAGTGTTGTTCGCTGTCTTACCGTAGGCTTCATGACTTATAACCACTCTCTATTTTCCCTATTTATTGCTGTATTGACTCACTGTCAGTGAATTGTTAATGTGATGTTAGCAACAGTACCTAAGGCTCAGTTATGTAACTGGTTCATCCTGTACTGATGTTATCAATGTATGTGCACAGATATGCTGTATGTTTATGATAATAATACACTGTGACATAGTGAACAACAGCGTTGTCGCCACTGAAAGAATGCTAATAAGGTGTGTGTGTGTGTGTGTGCGTGCGTGCGTGCGTGCGTGCGTGCGTGCGTGCGTGCGTGCGTGCGTGCGTGCGTGCGTGCGTGCGTGTGTGTGTGTGTGTGTGCCTGCGTGCGTGTGTGTAGAACCTGCGTGTGCGCTCTACAGGGGGAGTAGACTTGATCACGCAGTGCAGCACCAAGGTCAGCGGGCGCCTCGGACACAGGTTCATGTTCGTAGACGGAGACAAGGCACTGTCCGGCTCATACAAGTCAGTATGTGTTTCTGTGAGAGAGAGAGAGAGAGAGAGAGAGAGAGAGAGAGAGAGAGATACCTAACCTACTAGAGATGGAACGGTGGGGAATATATTGAAAGTGATAGTGAGTGAGAGATAGATCAGAAACAATGAATTATCTTGGTTTTGTTCTGTTTGGTTCCTTTCAGCTCAGGCCTGCTTGTCCCACTTGCCTGCTGTGATATCAAATGTCATTTTCAAAGAACAACCGACCAGTTGACATTATTGTTATCAACAGAGATACAAAGAGAGAGAGAGAGAGAGAGTTTATTTAGTAATTTAATTGACTGCAACATTGAGCAGTTACACTGCTCTATCTGTTTATGCATTTGAATATTCTATAGTAGGGCCATAACCTTGACAGTACATACATTTTATGTTTGTTTTATTTTACACTTGCCGTGGCAAACTGGCAATGTAAATGTATGTTTTCCCATGCCAATAAAGCACTTTTGAATTGAATTGAATCGAGGGGGAGACAGAGAGAGAGAGAGAGAGAGAGAGAGAGAGAGACAGACAGGCAGGCAGGCAGGCAGGCAGACAAATGTCGAAATAGAAAATGTAGTAAATAATTATCATCAAGCTAGTTGTGTCTGTATTGATTCTATGCAGTACTGTACATTATAAATTATTTTTATGCTGTGTGTTCTAACATTTACCTCACTGACTGAGACACTGACAGTTTACACTTACACTTTCTTGCATAGCTTATTAGGTTTAGAGACATTTACTTCCACAGTACAGTACCAGATAGTCTCATCCTGTGATTTGTGGTTGTGCATGTGGTGTGTGTGTGTGTGTGTGTGTGTGTGTGTGTGTGTGGTGGTTGTGCTTGTGGTGTGTGTGTGTGTGTGTGCGTGTGGTGTGTGTGGTGTGTGTGCGTGTGTGTGTTCTATAGCTTCACCTGGATGTCGTCGAGGCTGGAGAAACACCTGCTCAGCGTGATCACGGGCCAGGCGGTGGACACCTTCGACAGGCTGTTCCGGGAGCTCTATTCCACCTCCAGCGCCGTGGACCTCCGGCCGGTGGCCTCGGAGGTCGCCCCGGAACCGGAGCCCCTCCTCATCACGGCGGCGGCGGCTGAGAGGAGACCCTCCGCCGACCTCGCCAGGAAACTCTACAATCCCAAATACGCCCTGGTGGCCGCGGGTCGCAACAGCAGCTCCAGTCCCGCCTCCTCCGACAGTCCCAAAGACTCCAACTCCGCGGCGCTCCTGGACTCCAGGAAGAACGCCAGGAAAGCTTCTCTGAAAGCCGCCATGGAACCTCCTCCGCTCCACCCCGGCCTGGTCCACCTGGAGAAGGCGTACCTGATCCCTTATTTGCCCACCTGGCCGGAACCGGACCCTCCCAGCGACGTGATCGGCTTCATTAACATCATCGACTCCAGCCGGCCCGTCCAGGTGCACCTGCAGCGCTCGGAGATGTTCGGGACCAGCCAGGCCATCCGGTTCAGCAGTCCGTTCAGCGCGCCGGAGCGGAGCCCGCGGGAGGAGCTCGCCCAGCCCAGACAATTCTCTAAATACAAGGACGTGGAGGACACGGACGCAGACCAAGAACAGACCCACCCACTCCACACGGACGCAGACCAAGAACAGACCCACCCACTCCACACGGACGCAGACCAAGAACAGACCCACCCACTCCACACGGACGCAGACCAAGAACAGACCCAGCGACTTCACAGCGGGCCTTCAGAACTCCACCCTAAAGCACTGCCGACTGAACAGGATGTGCAGACACATACCGACGCACCCACGCACACCGAGACGGACACTAAGAAGGTCGATGCACCTCTGGTCGTCAACAACGCGTCCAGTCTCCATTCTGGATGCAAAATGCTCACAGAGCTGACACACTCTGTCAGCACCACGAGCAGCGCTAAGGTGGAGCCCCTCCCTGTGTTCGCCGTGCACACCAAACCTGTCTTGAGCACACACACCCCTGAGCACAACCCCGCACAAACCTCTGACCCCTGTTCCTCACGGGTCAATGCTAGGCCCATGCTGCAAACAGAGGTTGTGTCAAAGACGTACAAGCATGCAGAGGCCGTAGCGGGACGTATGAGCGTACAGCCTCTATGTCCGCCGCACCCCTCCTCGATCACGAGTCCTCTCGTCATGATGTCGGTCCAGACACCTCCTGTCTCCACCTCCATGATGTCGGTCCAGACACCTCCTGTCTCCACCTCCATGATGTCGGTCCAGACACCTCCTGTCTCCACCTCCTCCGTCATCTCTGCCTCTGTGTCAACTTCCTTCATCTCCTCCGTCGTGACCACTCCGGCCTCGACTCCCATGTCCTCTCTCTCCACCTCCTCCTCGCCTCTCCACGGGGCCCTCCCTGTCCCTAAGCCTCTCTCCACCTCCTCCTCACCTCTCCACGGGGCCCTC
Organism: Protomyctophum parallelum; assembly: GCF_964188405.1. Classification (NCBI taxonomy): domain Eukaryota; kingdom Metazoa; phylum Chordata; class Actinopteri; order Myctophiformes; family Myctophidae; genus Protomyctophum; species Protomyctophum parallelum. The sequence continues at coordinate 36,998,527 of NC_139708.1, forward strand.
CCTGTCCCTAAGCCTCTCTCCACCTCCTCCTCGCCTCTCCACGGGGCCCTCCCTGTCCCTAAGCCTCTCTCCACCTCCTCCTCGCCTCTCCACGGGGCCCTCCCTGTCCCTAAGCCTCTCTCCACCTCCTCCTCGCCTCTCCACGGGGCCCTCCCTGTCCCTAAGCCTCTCTCCACCTCCTCCTCGCCTCTCCACGGGGCCCTCCCTGTCCCTAAGCCTCTCTCCACCTCCTCCTCGCCTCTCCACGTCGCCCTCCCTGTCCCTAAGCCTCGAACCGTCCAGCTGGTCATTAAAGACGGCGCGGGCAGAGCCGGCGTGGATGTTTCCGAGATCAGTGTGGTGAAAAGAGCCGGTGCCGGCCCACTGGGGCCCGGTGCCGGCCCACCGGTGCAGCCCGCCACTCAGACCCGACCAGGTGCTGACGCCGTACGGCGTTCTGACGTGCCAGAGCTGCAAAGTAAAAGCAGAATAAAAACTGGGGCACAAACAGAAACTGGGAACGTGTCCCGAAAATCCAAAGAAGAGTGCTATAATATGGCACAACAAACGGGGGCTGTGAGTAATGAGATCTGCAACGCCGTAACTGGAGCGCAGAGTCACCGCCAAGACAGCCAAGAAGGAACACAAGAGACCAGTATACAGGCCGAAGAAGTGACCCCTAGAGAGACCAGAATACAGGCCCAAGCGCACATTTCGAGTAGCGATAAATTACAAAAAGAGAACGTGACCGTGAAAGGAATAAGACGAACAGAATGTGAGACTGCGATATTAACCGACACCCGCAGCGCTACGGCAAAGTCGTCCTCGCAGACACGTGCCGAGGTCACCGGAAGGCCGTCGACCAAACGCTCTGAAGCTCCGAATGAAGACACACAACCAAAGGAGGTTCTGAGAACCAACAGCAAAGGAGGAAGCTTTGAGAACGGACTGCAGCCGCAGAACAAAGGCCTGATGTCTGACGTGGTGAACTTTGTAAACCATAAAGCTGGCACCACGCACCATTCCTTTTCGGCCAACCACCACGTGCAACAAAGAAATCATCCATCAGACGTCGGTGCTCATTCACAAGTAATGAAGCAAAACGTTGCCGGTGTTGCGCAACCGACTGCCGTGGACGTGCCTGACAGCACCGTGCACACGAGCACTCGGCCGCGTGAGCACGCCCAAGGCGTAAAGGGAGCCTCACTGTGCTTACAGACCCCCCCCGACTCGTCCGCTCGCACAGCAGAGCTGCACGCCTCGCCCACGTCCGACGGGCCGCCGTCACGCACCACGCCTACGACCCCAGACGACTCGCGCACGACGCAAACGCCGGACTTCCGCGTCCGCACGCCCACGACGCCCGACGGGTGCGTTTCCCCCCCGAGAGGAGACGACTCCGCCCTCTCCTCCACCACCTCGGAGGAATACTACGACTCGTTTAGCGACTCCGGCGAGTTTCCATCCCGTGACCCTGTGACCTTTGAGCTCTTGATCAACCGAGGAATCTGTGCAGCAGAGGATCATGTGGCCGATACTACTACTACCGCTGCTACTACTCCTGTTAATACTACTGCCATTAATACTGCGCCTTTTACTACTACTACTAGAGCTACTACAATCAGTACGTACATCAGTAGTACGTCTTCTGGTATAGATAGTTCCGCACAGATGATTAGGAGAGGTTCTTCCACTGCTTCACCTTCTATTAAAGACAGCATTAACCTTAACGAGGTACCTACGAGGGCGCTGCCCTCCCTGGCTGCGTCTATAGTCTTATCTCTGAGTTATACGCCCCCCCCAGCGGACAGTCAAGTCTCCAGCACACCCCTAGCTGTGCCCTACACCACCCCCACCCCCATAACCCCCCTAGCTGTGCCCTACACCACCCCCACCCCCATAACCGCCTCCAGCCCCATGCCCAGAACTCCTCCTGCCAGGGGGGTGGTTCTGGCAAAGCCCTCGCTCGTGGCCCGGGAACCGGCGGAGGAGCGCGCCATGTCCCCTAGCTTGCGTTGGAGAATAGAGGAAGAGCAAATAGAAAGAGAAGGGCCAGTGTGTGAAATGCTGACGCCGGCCATGGGACTGGTAGGGCTTTGTGCAGGAGAGAAGAACGCGGCACAGGGGTCGTTTACTGGGACAAAGAGACGAAGGGAGTCGCCCGCTCATAGTGTACGGTCAGTAGGGTCACCCGCTCATAGTGTACGGTCAGTAGGGTCACCCGCTCATAGTGTACGGTCAGTAGGGTCACCCGCTCATAGTGTACGGTCAGTAGGGTCACCCGCTCATAGTGTACGGTCAGTAGATTTGTCCTCTCATGATGGATCTAAACGTGAGGAGGAGGAGTCTCCCACAGAGGAGGACATGGGACAGACAGATCTGTCCTCCGACAGGGACAGGCTGGTGTCTGCAGACGCTGAGAGAGCAGCTCAAACGCCTGCAGCGCTAGGACCCGGGGGCGTGGACAAGAGAGACAGGCCTCCGTCGGCGAGAGAAACAGCAGGAAAGAAGGTATTAAAACTATATGGACGTCATACAAAAGCATTATTTCAATTGGTTGTATCTTAATGCAACTGAATTTAGCTTGTATTTAAATATTCCCACATATCTGGGCCCCCCACCCAGTTTTTGACAACTCTGGTGTTGTATAACATGTACTATATGTTGTATAACATGTTGTATAACATGTACTATAACATGTACTATCTCAGAGAAGGATCTCAGTTTGGTGCCACACTATAGTCTGCCTCCGTCATTGTGGAGCTAAAACCTATAGCCTATAACCTTATCAACTCAGATATAAACCTATAGCCTTATCAACTCAGATATAAGACGGTAGCACTAAAACCTATAGCCTTATCAACTCAGATATAAGACGGTAGCACTAAAACCTATAGCCTTATCAACTCAGATATAAGACGGTAGCACTAAAACCTATAGCCTTATCAACTCAGATATAATATGATAAAACCTATAGCCTTATCAACTCAGATATAAGATGATAAAACCTATAGCCTTATCAACTCAGATATAAGATGATAAAACCTATAGCCTTATCAACTCAGATATAAGATGGTAGCACTAAAACCTATAGCCTTATCAACTCAGATATAAGATGGTAGCACTAAAACCTATAGCCTTATCAACTCAGATATAAGATGATAAAACCTATAGCCTTATCAACTCAGATATAAGATGGTAGCACTAAAACCTATAGCCTTATCAACTCAGATATAAACCTATAGCCTTATCAACTCAGATATAAGATGGTAGCACTAAAACCTATAGCCTTATCAACTCAGATATAAGACGGTAGCACTAAAACCTTATCAACTCAGATATAAGATGATAAAACCTATAGCCTTATCAACTCAGATATAAGATGATAAAACCTATAGCCTTATCAACTCAGATATAAGATGATAAAACCTATAGCCTTATCAACTCAGATATAAGATGGTAGCACTAAAACCTATAGCCTTATCAACTCAGATATAAGATGGTAGCACTAAAACCTATAGCCTTATCAACTCAGATATAAGATGATAAAACCTATAGCCTTATCAACTCAGATATAAGATGGTAGCACTAAAACCTATAGCCTTATCAACTCAGATATAAGACGGTAGCACTAAAACCTTATCAACTCAGATATAAGATGATAAAACCTATAGCCTTATCAACTCAGATATAAGATGATAAAACCTATAGCCTTATCAACTCAGATATAAGATGGTAGCACTAAAACCTATAGCCTTATCAACTCAGATATAAGATGGTAGCACTAAAACCTATAGCCTTATCAACTCAGATATAAGATGATAAAACCTATAGCCTTATCAACTCAGATATAAGATGGTAGCACTAAAACCTATAGCCTTATCAACTCAGATATAAGATGATAAAACCTATAGCCTTATCAACTCAGATATAAGATGATAAAACCTATAGCCTTATCAACTCAGATATAAGATGGTAGCACTAAAACCTATAGCCTTATCAACTCAGATATAAGACGGTAGCACTAAAACCTATAGCCTTATCAACTCAGATATAAGACGGTAGCACTAAAACCTATAGCCTTATCAACTCAGATATAAGACGGTAGCACTAAAACCTTATCAACTCAGATATAAGATGATAAAACCTATAGCCTTATCAACTCCGATATAAGATGATAAAACCTATAGCCTTATCAACTCAGATATAAGACGGTAGCACTAAAACCTATAGCCTTATCAACTCAGATATAAGACGGTAGCACTAAAACCTTATCAACTCAGATATAAGACGGTAGCACTCCCGGTCATCTCTCGTATGGTGCAAACTGTTGTCATCATTTAAAAGTGCATCTTTAATGTTTGAAACCATCCAAGTGTATAATAATTTCCATATGCTGGAAGTTCATAGCTGACTACTAAATTGTCGGTTGCCACACATGCATGCAGCCGCATGAAAGGACGTACAGTAAGCGTTGAGTAGCCTGTGTGGTGTACTGCAGTGTACACACACAATGCATTGATTGTTGCGAACGCAGTGATTGCGAACGCAGTGAGCCACTTACTATGACAGCAAGGGCTGAATGTCTGTGTGTGTGTGTGTGTGTCACGCTGTTACACCACCCGCCCGCCACCAGAGGGCGCAGCTGTAGCACACACACACACACACAGGGCGCAGCTGTAGCACACACACACACACACACACACACACGAGCTGCGTTCGCTTCCCGCGTTTGCGCGTCTTACTTGTATATATTCAGTATGTATACATTAAATTGTATACATTCAGTATGTATACAATGCACGTGCATTATAATTACTGCGTGGGGTAATATATGCACAGCCAAGCTTCAGACTGAGTGTAAATTAAAAATGACTTTTTAATGGGAGGGGAGCAGGGCAAGGTCCCGTTTGGCTTCTCCATCGGCGTACTGTACAGTACTACTGTACGTCTGAAGGGCCTGAAAGACAAGATGGTGAAGAAGAGAAGAGAAGCTCCAACCCCCCCACTTAAGGGTATACTTTACTTTATGCAAAAGTGTCAATGCTGCAATATGGAAATACTCTGTTACAAGTGAAAGTCTGGAATTATAAGAATTTACTTAAGTACAAAAGTATTGGCATCAAAATGTACTTAAAATACCAAAAGTAGAAGTAGTCATTGTGCAGAATGTCCCATTTCACAAGTTTTCAAATGTATGAAAATAGCCGATCTACAAGCTCACAATGCGTCGCATCGCAACGCATTGTGAGCTTGTAGATTGGCTATGTAGATTCGGCTTGTAGATTCGGCGATATTTTCAAATCGCCGAAAGGTGGGACTGAAGTGGTCAATGTACATTTTATAATAATAATCACAATCAATATACATTCAGTATGTATTTTGCATATAATTACTGCGTGGGATGTATATATATATATATATATATATATTGTGGGAGGTCGGGTGGGAAACAGTACTCAGAATGCAGTATCAGGGGTTAGACACACGGTGACGCCCCTTGTTTTATTTCTCAAAGAGGTTCAAACTAAAGTCAGTTTCACATCAGAACTCAAACAGACAATATTCTTTTCCTGAAGTCCAGGCCCCTAGGGGGGAGACGTCACTGCAGAGGATGAGAGGGGTGGTTAGCATACGGTCAGAGGATGAGAGGGGTGGTTAGCATACGGTCAGAGTACAGAGGATGAGAGGGGTGGTTAGCATACGGTCAGAGTACAGAGGATGAGAGGGGTGGTTAGCATACGGTCAGAGTACAGAGGATGAGAGGGGTGGTTAGCATACGGTCAGAGTACAAGGTAAGTACAGGGTTGGGGCCTGAGACTCCGGTCTAGGCAATCTACCAACTAGACTTTTCTATAACTTTCCTTCTTCTTCTTTTCCCGGTTCCAGAGGCACCAGGAGGCTCCCCCGGAGGTAGGTATAAAGGTAGGTAACTTTCTCTATCCACAGGGGACAGAAGAGTACTTTTGAGTAGAAGTACTCAAATACATAAAGGTGAGTAATCAGAGTAAAAGTACTTGGTAAGGGACCAGGTGAGTATGGTAGCTAGGGCCCCTTAGGCTCGGCCAACAGGTAGGTACACAAGCATTTATACTCTGATTTCTCTCTATCTACTGGGGGCCGTCTAGATACGACAACGGCAGTCAGGGGGTTAACAGAACCTGAGCACTCTAGTTTCTAACGGTCTTCTTTCACCGGTGCAAGGCGGGCTCTCGCCAACTTAAAGTCTCTTCAAAGGGTGAGCTAAACATAACATGGCCGGTCTTCATTCACAGGTTTAACGTGATACTTTATCTAGAGCATGCTAGCTTCCACAACCATCTACGGGGTTATCTTCATTCACAGTCTTCAGTACGCATCAACATGGTGACTTTCGCCCAGGCCGTAGCGTAACGGTCTGGGCACCGGACTGGTAATCCAGTCGCAGTGTGCCGCGGGTTCGACTCCCGGACCCGACACGGCCTTTACTGCATGTCATCCCCCCATCTCTCTCCCGTTTCCTGTCAGCCTACTGTCTGTCCCTTCAAAAATCAATAAAAGGCGTAAGCCGCAAAAAAAATATCTTTAAAAAAAAAAAAAACATGGTGACTTTCTTCATTCACAGTCTTCATTAAGCATCAACAGGGTGACTTCCTTCATTCACAATCTTCGTTATTATCCTTAGCTACTCAAGCGTCTGCGAGTGCCTCTTCTTAATAACACGGGTGATAGAGAGAGAACGTTTGTCTTACTGCGACCTTAACGAGAGGTGGGCGGCCGTTCCCTACGAGGGTCCCGTCTTCTCCTACTCGTCCCCGATCCGATCCAGGTGGGTCTCCAAGTATGTGTGCGGCTCTCCAGTCGACACTTGTTTTATGGGGGGTACACACTCCCGTGTGTGCTTCCAGCCCCACTCCGACAAGCCTGATGAGGTGGGAATACAAGAGTACATTGAGTGGTGGTACAAGCGATCAAACAATGTGTTTAGGTCATATGGCTGGATCCATAAGCGAGAGCAGTGTGGACTTACCATCCAACGCGCCCCTCCCACTGTGGCGAGACCTGACACACTCCACAATATATATATATATATAATTTATACATTTATATACATATACATATTAATATGCACAGCCAAGCTTCATTGAGTTGAAAGTCATGATGCTGTCGACTGTCAAAAGCAGACTGAGTGTAAATTAAAATGACATACTTTTTAATGAACCATCTGTTCACAGGATTGATGAGTTTGTAAAAGATTGATAGAATCCCAAATTAAAATAGGTGACATTCACTCACTCACCCGCCCCAAGCAACTTTTTGTTGTTTAGCTTTATTATTAATTCATGTTTTTAAACTTGGTTCAGTCGTCCAATATTTAAAAGTTCAAATGAAGGCTCCCTTTCTCACCTGAGTTGTCGCCATTAGCAAGTATGCAATGCAGGTCACGCAATCATGAGGATGGAAGAAATGGTATTTGTGCAGTAATGGAAATATAACGTTTTATGTCTAATGTATTTGTTTACTTCTCTTCTCTTCTCTTCTCTTCTCTTCTCTTCTCTTCTCTTCTCTTCTCTTCTCTTCTCTTCTCTTCTCTTCTCTTCTCTTCTCTTCTCTTCTCTTCTCTTCTCTTCTCTTCTCTTCTCTTCTTCTCTTCTCTTCTCTTCTCCCCTCCCCTCCCCTCCCCTCCCCTCCCCTCCCCTCCCCTCCTCTCCTCTCCTCTAAAAACCTCCAGCTTCTACGACTCACCTACGGATTGCCTTCCCAATCCCGGACGCCTCAGACCTCCAGGCCGGCCCGGCCGCTCAACCCTCCACAGACCGCCAAGGCAGCGCTCCACCACAGCAGCCCCCAGACTCACCATAACACCCCAGCTGCTCCACGCAGAGTACCGCCACCCAGGAAGGCCCCCCTGACGCCTGTGTGTGGCTCAGGGGAGGTACCGCCACCCAGGAAGGCCCCCCTGATGCCTGTGGGTGGGCCCGGGACCGGAGCGGGCAGTAGGAGACAGGCGGAGGAACCCCACAGTGGGTCAGGGACCGGAGCGGGCAGTAGGAGACAGGAGGAACCCCACAGTGGGTCAGGGACCGGAGCAGGCAGTAGGAGACAGGAGGAACCCCACAGTGGGTCAGGGACCGGAGCAGGCAGTAGGAGACAGGAGGAACCCCACAGTGGGTCAGGGACCGGAGCAGGCAGTAGGAGACAGGAGGAACCCCACAGTGGGTCAGGGACCGGAGCAGGCAGTAGGAGACAGGAGGAACCCCACAGTGGGTCAGGGACCGGAGCAGGCAGTAGGAGACAGGAGGAACCCCACAGTGGGTCAGGGACCGGAGTGGGCAGTAGGAGACAGGAGGAACCCCACAGTGGGTCAGGGACCGGAGCAGGCAGTAGGAGACAGGAGGAACCCCACAGTGGGTCAGGGACCGGAGCAGGCAGTAGGAGACAGGAGGAACCCCACAGTGGGTCAGGGACCGGAGCAGGCAGTAGGAGACAGGAGGAACCCCACAGTGGGTCAGGGACCGGAGCAGGCAGTAGGAGACAGGAGGAACCCCACAGTGGGTCAGGGACCGGAGCAGGCAGTAGGAGACAGGCGGAGGAACCCCACAGTGGGTCAGGGACCGGAGCGGGCAGTAGGAGACAGGCGGAGGAACCCCACAGCCGAAGCACCGCGCTGCATTCGCAGCCTCCGGGAACAGCGGCACAGGGGAGGACTAACCAGAGAACGACAGAACCTCCGTACCCCAAACCCCCCCAAGCCTCCGTCCTCCAGAACCAGCCTCCGTACCCCAAGCCCCAAGCCTCCTTCCTCCACTCACATTCCAACTTGCAGTCAAAGGTCCCGCCGCCGCCGCAGTCACAAGTGGTCCTCTCTCCCCCCCAGAACCAGACCGCTTCCTCCCCCCCCCAGAACCAGACCGCTTCCTCCCAGGCCCGGCAGCAGCTTCCCTGTTCCAAGCAGGGCTCGGAATCCGGAGGGGGGGCCGGGTGTGTGGATCTGTGGACGGCGGGAGAGGAGGACCAGGGGAAGGTCCCGTTTGGCTTCTCCATTGGCAAACTGTACAGTCTGAAGGGCCTGAAGGACAAGATGGTGAAAACGGCACCGCTGGCGCCCAAGAAGAAGAGAGGCTCCGCCTCCAACCCCCCCAACACAGGGACATAAGGCTACGGGCTAGGCTCCGCCTCCAACCCCCCCCCAACACAGGGACATAAGGCTACGGGCTAGGCTCCGCCTCCAACCCCCCCCCCCCCCCCCCCCCCCCAACACAGGGACATAAGGCTACGGGCTAGGCTCCGCCTCCAACCCCCCCCAACACAGGGACATAAGGGTACGGGCTAGGCTTCGCCTCCAACTTCCCCAACACAGGGACATAAGGCTACGGGCTAGGCTCCGCCTCCAACCCCCCCCAACACAGGGACATAAGGGTACGGGCTAGGCTTCGCCTCCAACTTCCCCAACACAGGGACATAAGGCTACGGGCTAGGCTCCGCCTCCAACCCCCCCCAACACAGGGACATAAGGGTACGGGCTAGGCTTCGCCTCCAACTTCCCCAACACAGGGACATAAGGGTACGGGCTAGCAGAGGCTCTGCCTCCAACTTCCCCAACACAGGGACATAAGGGTATGGGCTAGCAGGAGGTGGAATACATTACTCACATCTTTTTACTTTAAGTAAAAGTATCAATGCTGCAATATGGAAATACTCTGTTACAAGTGAAAGTCTGGAATTATAAGAAGTATTGGCATCAAAATGTACTTAAAATACCAAAAGTAGAAGTAGTCATTGTGGAGAATGTCCCATTTCACAAGTTTTCAAATGTGTGAAAATGCTTTTGAAAATCGCCGAAAGGTTAATGTACATTTTATAATAATAATCACAATCTACAAAGTAACTAGTAACTACATTTTCAAATAAATGTAGTGGAGTAAAAGTACAATATTTGCCTTTACTCAAGTAAAGTACAAATACCTCAAAATTGTACTTAAGTACAGTAGGTAAATGTACTTAGTTACTTTCCACGACTGCTGAGGGACTTTGCTGGTTAGATATTCCCATCTTCAAGCTAACAAATTACAGTCGATGTATTGCCTCATGAAACCTTCTCCCATAATGCCTTGCAACAGTTGTCTTTGTAGCTGAATCTGGTTTCGCGTTAAACATCTGTGTTTATTGGCCAAAAACGTGACAAAAACTGAAAGTTACTGTATGTAAGAAAATAGTGTTTAAATTGTAACTATGTTCTTTTTTGTATAGTAATTAATCGAGTTTGTCGGCACTTTTGTAATGAGATGAGATGTTTTTGTCATTTTAATATTTGCCAACAGTGCCTGGATTAAAATAACTTCTACGTGCCGTGAGACTGATATGTTGCTGCTAGTTCAGTCATTTATCACAAAACCACTGGCAGTGAAAGGAGGGAGAGGCTCCTAACTTACTGGAATATATGTGTATATATATATATATATATATATATATATATATATATATATGCTGATGCTGTAGCAAAGCACAAGATAAAATGCATACATGTGTGTGAGATGGAGGATGACTGATTAAAGAAGTCACACCTGGCCTGAGTCCAACTAGAACTGGACTCAGCTGTGTTGTGTCCTAATTCCTTGCCCTGGGTAGTGTCTAGTGTCTAGTGTCTAGTGACTAGTGTCCTTCCTTGCCCTGGGTAGTGACTAGTCACCATATGACAACATACACACAACATATGACATTTTACACAGGAGAGGCGATAGCTCTCCACTGTCCGGACAGAGGCTATATCTCTGGAGTGTTTGTGATCTATCCTGTTGTACCTTGATAAAGTCCATGATGCACAACATGGTGCGCAGCCACATCACCCAGCTCTGAGTCCAGTTCTAGATTGATTCAGGCCAGGTGTGACTGCTTAAATTAAATCACTCATCCTCCATCTCACAATGTGGTTTACGTATGTTGTTTGGATTGGAATCTATGCATGTGTATGCAGATTATTTTTTTCTGTCCCCTTTTCCCCCTCTGTGTGCATCAGGCTGTGCACACAGGATTTAACCCATTCTGACCTGAGATCAGATTCTAAAAATGTCTTCTACATCATGATAGTTTTCTGAAAAATATATGTTTCTGTGTCGGTCGTTCTTCGATTTTTCAAAAATAGCAGACCTACAAGCTCGTAGCGCGCCACTCGGTGGCCTTCCTGTAGATCTGCTATTGTTCAATAGCTAAAGCATAACACAATGCTAACACCAAAAGGGGTTCACGCCCAAAATGGGGTTTAACGGTGCTTTAGGTATTAGTCGCTAGAATAAATGTACAACTGGAATATTCTTCAATTAAAGGTGCTGTAAGTGTGTTGTGTTTGATAAGTTGTTGTTGTTTTTATATATACTATAATAGTTTACACACACACACCCTCTTTAGATTCAAATCTCTTCTGAGTTTTGTCTCGGAAGTGTTGTCGCACAAAACCACTTTATAAATTTAAAGTACATTTTTTTCGTGGTTGTAGCACCTCCAGAGTGTGTAGAGAGTGCAACTAAAATGATAGACAAATAAAATGTATTAACGATAAGCGATAATGAGTTTACTGTTTCTCTTACAATGACACACATTATAGGAGAGAATTGTTGTGCTAATCCTCATTATGCCAGTTTAATTAATACTTAATATTAATACCCACACCCAAGAGTCAGGACGTCTTTGTGATGGGATCAAGAGAATCATAGTTTATTCTTTGACGGTTCATTGAAGAATGAGTTGGTAGCGGCTCTGTGAATCTTTTGAGTATGTGTGCTGTATCAAAAATAGATTAATTTCCTTCCTTGTATTGCCAAACAGAAATGTGCAGATGTCATCCAGAGCTGTCACAGAGTGTTTAACCCATTCTGGGAACGATTCTACAAATGTGACATGTCTTCTACATCCTGACAGTTTTCTGAAAAAGCTATGTTTCTATGTCAGTCGTTCTTCGATTTAAAAAAAATAGCAGACCTACAAGCTCGTAGCGCGCCACTCGGTGGCGCCCTATGAGCTTGTAGATCTGCTTGAATAGATCTGCTATTTCAATAGCTAAAGCATAGCATAATGCTAACACCAAAAGGCGTTCCCGCCCAAAATTGATTAAACTCTCTCCCAATGCTACAAAGCAGAGAACCAGGGCTCACATCTTAATGATGTCATAGGGCTCACATCTTAATGATGTCATAGGGCTCACATCTTAATGATGTCATAGGGCTCACATCTTAATGATGTCATAGGGCTCACATCTTAATGATGTCATTGGAGCTTCTTTATTTATTGACTGAATGAATTGAGTCTTCTGCGATGTCTGAGAGAAGATTGAAACCCAGAGTAGCTTTATTTCATGGTAACGCCAGGAGTTCTATGCCAAAAAACATACCCATAAGAGAATTAAATCACTTTGTACCCACCCTGTACCCACCAATATCCTTCCAGTATAAGACGCCCTGAGGGCAAGCAAGCAACCTCACCAAAGGAGGTCGCGTGCACGCATCAGACTGGGTTGGGAAGGATCAGCTCCATATATGGAGATCTAAGGGTTTGAGGTCAGATGTAGAGTTGCTGGCCGGCTCCATAATGCAGATCTAGGCGATGATCCAGTCTTCTCCATGTATGCATGGTTTGATGAGGTCAGTGTCGTGATCTTCATATATGGAGACGGCCATATATAGAGCGTGTCACGAGGCGTGACGGACTGACGGCCGTATGTGGTGGCGTGACGGAACGACTGACAGGTTTTTGCAGGTTTTCATAGTAATGTCTGATGTCTTCACAAATATGTTCAACCTTTCCCTGCTCTAGTCTGTTTGTCTCTGCTTGTTTCGTAGACAACCTATTATCTGTCCTGAAGAGAATGAAAGCTGTATGTTGTCTGAACAGCTAGCTCTCTGTAGCAGTATGTTGTCTGAACAGCTAGCTTTCTGTAGCAGTACAGTACAGTAACAGTACAGTAACAGTACAGTAACAGACTAGTAACAGCTAGCTCTCTGTAGCAGTACAGTACAGTAACAGTAACAGTACAGTAACAGCTAGCTCTCTGTAGCAGTACAGTACAGTAACAGTAACAGTACAGTAACAGCTAGCTCTCTGTAGCAGTACCACCAGTCATCATGACGTGCTTTTAGTGGCTGATCAAAGACACCTTCTCAAGTCCTGATACGAATGAATAAAGACCCACAACAGTTTTCCTACAGCGAAAACGGGTCATGTGAAGATCTTTTTACATTTTTCAAATGATCATTGTGACCAAGCTTATCACAACCCAGAGCACGGAAGGACATGACAATGACACAGGCAGTTGTTCTCAAGTAGGCTGTTTATTCCTCCTAAGCCAGGGAGTTGGTCATCAAACAAACTATCTCCGTCATTAACAGGAGCCTAAACTAAAGTGTAACAAGTCACACAGTGTCCTCAATGTGAATCCTATAACATGAACTAAACAGTCACCGTGTGACATTAAACATCCAACTATAACAGGCAGTAATGTGGAGTATTGTGTGGCTCTGTCTGCTCTGGACCCAGCTAGCCTCTCACTGCAACAGAGAACACAATGAAGCACATTAGCTTCCTTATAGCTCTGGTCCATAGCCTTCTACTGCTTCTACCATTCTGCCCTGCGCAGTAAGGCTATGGGACTTTAGCTCTGGTCCCCATAGCCTTCTACTGCTTCTACCATTCTGCCCTGCGCAGTAAGGCTATGGGACTTTAGCTCTGGTCCCCATAGCCTTCTACTGCTTCTACCATTCTGCCCTGCGCAGTAAGGCTATGGGACTTTAGCTCTGGTCCATAGCCTTCTACTGCTTCTACCATTCTGCCCTGCGCAGTAAGGCTATGGGACTTTCCGTTTTAAATCTCAAATCGAAATCAGACCAGCCTCTCCTCTTTGGCGTAAATAAAAATAACGTTTTTGCTATACTCACCAAAACAAAGGCGGGTTGTGTCATTAGAAAGCCTACTTTCCTTAATGACACAACTCACCTTTGTTTTGGTGAGTAGCAAAAACGTTCTTTTTATTTACGCCAAAGAGTAGAGGCTGGTCTGCATTCATGCGAGCGGCGGAAGTTGAGAGTAAAGGCCTATTCATAGTAATAACGTTGAGCGGTGGTGAGTAAAAACAGAGAGAAGGGCTGGAGCGGTGGCGGTGGTTTGCTCTTCACCGCGGCTTGTGACGTCATGTTGTAGTTCGGTGGTCACCCCACCACCGTAAATCCAGACTATGTATGAGCCTTAAGCCAGCCCTGTCACCCCACTCACAGACACCTTGACCCCGCCCCCTGCGTGTGAGTGGGACTGCGTGACTGCGTGTCACATGTTGCTTATTCCTGGGCTTTTCCCTTTGCCTATTTGGCTCTGGAATGGATCAGGAAATGGAACTAATAGAAGGTTGAGCAGCATTCCACGTACATCCTCCAGCATGTACGTACCTGGACCAGTTTTCCATATCACCTCATGGCAGGTCATTATTATATTTGCAGCTTTCCCAATCGGCTTTCCAAACAAGAACAGGTTTCCAGACTTTGATGAGACTTTTCCTTTTACTTGTGCATCGATCTCCTCGCATTCGTGACGTGTGTAGACTATGACATGTCTCTCTCTCTTTGGTTATTGCTAGTCAAATGTACTTTTTTTTTTTAAACTTTTTTTTGCATTTGTTCATAGGGGGACATTGCTGTGGTGCTATAATGTGATGTAATGCTTTAACCCGACTGAGGCCGATTCTAAAAACACCTTCTAAATCCTGACCTATGTTTTCTGAGAAACTTGAAATATTTATTCAAAAATTACCAAACGTGTATATATTGCTATATTGTTGTTGTGATAATCCTCTACATTATAGCAACAATTAAGGCTTTCGGTCTTGAAAGGGAAAAAACCCCAGAAGGGGTTCCCGGCCTTTGAGCAGTCTCTTATAATGTGTTTTCAGTACTCAATAGTTCCATTTATCTGTGATCACTGATTAATATAAAGACACGATCCTGTGTGTGATACGGTAGGTATCACTGTGTGAACTGTGTGAACTGTGCTTGAAGTCAACATGTGTTCCATGAGTCCATCTAATGGTCTAATGTGTTCTGTTGGGTGGCTAACCGTAACCGGGTTCCTGCTAATAGGAAGTATGTGATGTGAGTATAAAGGCAACCTCAGGCCACTTTGTGTAGGAGTCCATGACAGTCCCAGCATGCCAAATAAATCACATGGTCCGACAATGTTGATTTCCACTTTCTTTCAATGGGACTGGCTGAAGTGGGACAGTACTGTGCCTCTTTGGGTCCATTCATATGACTTGACACGAGCTAACCCTTTCCCACATGCCCATGCACTATAACCCATTCTGAACGGGAACCCCTTTTGGTGTTAGGATTTTGTTATGCTTTAGCTATTGAAAAATAGCAGATCTACAAGCTCATAGCGAGTGGCGCGCTACGAGCTTGTGGGTCTGCCATTTGTTTGAAAAATCAAAGAACGACTGAGCTTTTTCAGAAAACTGTCAGGATGTATAGAAGACATTTTTAGAATGTGATCTCAGGTCAGAATGCTCTAATACAAGTCATATGCTGCCTGTGCTTCATGTGGAAAACACCCTGGGTTGGCTGTCCACCATGCCGAGGCTATAGGAGGGCATAGCAGTGGACGTGGTTTTCTATTTATATAAATTACACCTTTGATTCTCAGATTTGTTTTCTTATTAATTATTTATGTTATATATTATATGATATACTACATTTAATAAATACCCTTAGTTTAGCTTTCATGTTTGTGTCTAACTAGTCCCTGGAGACAGACTGTTGACTGTTGAAAAGAGGGCACTGTTTTTCCGTTATCTTTTGACGATGGGTTCTCAGATTGGTGTCTAACAGAGTTGCAACTTCAGGTTCTGTCACTTCTGATGATGACCGGGCCAAATGGGGAGCTATAGTCAGCATGATGAAACACTCCTTGGGGTAAAAACGGCCATAGTGGCTATGGCCTAATTTAGCCAAAGGAGTGTTTTTGGTTCAAAACTAATGCTTGCAATTAAAAATGGATTCAGAGTCATGAATAACCCCTAGTTTGACGTCACATGCTACTTTAAGCCTTTTTAATGGTACCCCAACTTGAAACCCCTGAATTTCCATGATCCAAAACATTTCAATCTAGCAATTTTTGTTCCTAAGGATCATAAAAAAAAACCTTGAACAATTATTACTATTGCAATTTCTTGTGGGTCACGCCCCTTTTTAGCTTTACATTGACTGGCCTGTTTTTGAGGCCATCAGGCGTGGGCTCTCTGAGCCACTGCTACACATGCACTGTATTATATTATATTATTATTACTCTCTGAGCCACTGCTACACATGCACTGTATTATATTATAGTATTATTACTCTCTGAGCCACTGCTACACATGCACTGTATTATATTATATTATTATTACTCTCTGAGCCACTGCTACACATGCACTGTATTATATTATATTATTATTACTCTCTGAGCCACTGCTACACATGCACTGTATTATATTATATTATTATTACTCTCTGAGCCACTGCTACACATGCACTGTATTATATTATATTATTATTACTCTCTGAGCCACTGCTACACATGCACTGTATTATATTATAGTATTATTACTCTCTGAGCCACTGCTACACATGCACTGTATTATATTATATTATTATTACTCTCTGAGCCACTGCTACACATGCACTGTATTATATTATATTATTATTACTGCGCACACATTATCACTGCTACACATGCACTGTATTATATTATATTATTATTACTCTCTGAGCCACTGCTACACATGCACTGTATTATATTATATTATTATTACTTGCGCAAGCAGAGCGCGCAAGTAATGTTTTCGCCCGGTCACCTTCGTCGTGACAGCTGTTCCGCCATTCGACGTTTATGCAGAAAAACAACAAATCTGTGCCTGTGTTGCTGGACCAAATTACCACAAATGACCATATCTCTTACATCATCATTTAGAGCTAGTCATACGTATACTATATACATAATCAGTAAAAATAAAATAGCAAATTGTGCCTGATCTGCTGGGACCAGAGTACGTGGTGTGTATGTGTATGACTAGCTCTTAATGATGACGTAAGAAATATGGTCATTTGTGGTCATTTGCCCCAGCAAACCAGGCACAGATTAGCTGTTTTCTTGCATAAACATCAAATGGCGGAACAGCTGTCACGGTTTTTGCCGCAAAGTAACCACAGTATACCGCTAATCAATTTACAACTACACACTTTATACAGTATAGAGTATAGAGTATATATGTATACGTATATAGTATATGCCTATATACTATATATATACTATATATATTACTTACGTCATCATTTAGAGCTAGTCATACATATACACACCACATACTCTGGTCCCAGCAGATCAGGCACAATTTGCTATTTTATTTTGACTGATTATGTATATAGTATACGTATGACGTAAGAAATATGGTTTATGCAGAAAAACAACACATCTGTGCCTGTGTTGCTGAACCAAATGACCACAAATGACCATATCTCTTACGTCATCATTTAGAGCTAGTCATACGTATACTATATACATAATCAGTAAAAAATAAAATAGCAAATTGTGCCTGATCTGCTGGGACCAGAGTACGTGGTGTGTATGTGTATGACTAGCTCTTAATATACGTGGTGTGCATGTGTATGACTAGCTCTTAATATACCGCTAATCAATTTACAATACATACGTATACGTATACGTACATACGTATACATAATCAGTAAAAATAAAATAGCAAATTGTGCCTGATCTGCTGGGACCAGAGTACGTGGTGTGTATGTGTATGACTAGCTCTTAATGATGACGTAAGAAATATGGTCATTTGTGGTCATTTGGTCCAGCAACACAGGCACAGATTTGATGTTTTTCTGCGTAAGCATCAAATGGCGGAACAGCTGTCACGGTTTTTGGCGCAAAGTAACCACAGTATACCGCTAATCAATTTACAACTACACACTTTATACAGTATAGAGTATAGAGTATATATGTATACGTATATCTATATATATATACTATATATATATACTATATATATTACTTACGTCATCATTTAGAGCTAGTCATACATATACACACCACATACTCTGGTCCCAGCAGATCAGGCACAATTTGCTATTTTATTTTTACTGATTATGTATATAGTATACGTATGACGTAAGAAATATGGTCATTTGTGGTCATTTGGTCCCAGCAAACCAGGCACAGATTTGCTGTTTTCTTGCATAAACATCAAATGGCGGAACAGCTGTCACGTTTTTTGGCGCAAAGTAACCACAGTATACCGCTAATCAACTTACAACTACACACTTTATACAGTATAGAGTATAGAGTATATATGTATACGTACAGTATATAGTATATGCCTATATACTATATATATACTATATATATTTCTTACGTCATCATTTAGAGCTAGTCATACGTATACTATATACATAATCAGTAAAAATAAAATAGCAAATTGTGCCTGATCTGCTGGGACCAGAGTACGTGGTGTGTATGTGTATGACTAGCTCTTAATGATGACGTAAGAAATATGGTCATTTTTGGTCATTTGGTCCCAGCAAACCAGGCACAGATTTGCTGTTTTCTTGCATAAACATCAAATATATCTACAACGATAAAACAGTATTTCTTATATAGATAGAAACTTGAATCATACTTAATAATACTAGATGTTTATATGTATAAAGTAGGTAGCAAATAGTTACATCTAAACATTAATCATTTCAAACGTTCCTTCACAGAGATACTGAGATTTGACAGTTTACAGCGGTCGAAAGAACTTGCGCGCTCTGCTTGCGCACTAGTTGGCCATTTGTCAAAACACATTGTAGTCGACTAAATCAACTGTAGATTTAGTCGACTAAAATCGTATGACATTTAGTCGACTAAACTAGACTAAACACTAGAACATTCCAGGTGACTAAAATGTGACTAAAACTAAGTGAAAACTATTCAAGAGACTATGACTAAAACTAAAATAGAAATTTGCTGCCAAAAACAACACTGCACCGGTGGCAACATTGTGTGTGTGTGTGTGTGTGTGTGTGTGTGTGTGTGTGTGTGTGTGTGTGTGTGTGTGTGTGTGTGTGTGTGTGTGTGTGTGTGTGTGTGTGTGTGTGTGAGAGAGAGCATTTCTGATGAACTATTAAAAAATACAAAACGTAGTCAAATAAATAAAAGTCCCTCACATTTGTATGCAAATTACATCGCGTACATAATTCTACATTCATTAAAACTCTGAACTCTGGGAGTCTGGGAGAGAATGGAGGTTATCGTTTCGAGTCTAATTATCATTATTAACAATGTAAAACATGCAAAAGGTTATTGTTGTAGCGCTGTCTGTTGCTCTCAGTCACATGGAATGACAGACAGCTTGATGAAGGTTCACTCATTTATTGACACTTGGTTAAACATAAACATAAATACTTAGTGACTAAATAAAGTCAGCCCAGCCGTGCTATAGGAACATTGCCTGCCACGCAGATTTTACTTCAGTTGGTCTTCTCTTGCACTCTCTGCTCTCTGTGTGCGAGTGTGTGGCTGAGCCCCACGCCGCTGGTGTAGTGGTATCATGCAAGATTCCCATTCTTGCGACCTGGGTTTGATTCCCGGGCGGCTCACTGATTTGGGGCAACGGTGGCCGAACGGTTTGCGGAGCAGTCTTGATATCGGAAGGTCGCTATAGTTCGTATCCCAGGACCGGCACGTTAAAATGACCACCGCTGAAGTGCCCTTGGACAAGGCATTGAACCCCTACCATGAAATGTTCTATGAGCAGGGCCTGGCTGTAAACAAGTGCTTGAGCTTAGTCCAGTTACCCTGGGTAAACATGGTAACTTTAGTCCAGTTACCAGTGTTGGGGAGTATTAAGCTACATGTAGCTGAGCTACGTAGCTGAGCTACATTTTGCTGTAGCTTGTGGTATTTTAGCTATATTCATATTTGTGTACCTCGTCAAGTAGCTCAGCTACCTTTTGGGTCATTTTTTGTAGCTTAGCTACTGAAGTTACAAGCTACAATTTTGGGCAATAACATGAAAGAAATATATAAATTTTGACCATTGGTTGCTGTGTTAATTCTTGTACTAGAACCCCCTTTGAAAAATCAAGGACTGTTCCTTTTTCTGATTGCTTTGAGGGCATATCAGCACTTGACAGCTGCCTCTAATTGGCCTCTGATTGGCCCTGGTATCACAGGGTGGGAGGGGTCTCCCAGGGGGGAGCAGGGGTCTCCTAGAGGGGAGGAGGGGTCTCCCAGAGGGGAGCAGGGGGAGCAGGGGTCTCCTAGAGGGGAGGAGGGGTCTCCCAGAGGGGAGCAGGGGGAGCAGGGGTCTCCCAGAGGGGAGCAGGGGGAGGAGGGGTCTCCCAGAGGGGAGCAGGGGGAGGAGGGGTCTCCCAGAGGGGAGCAGGGGGAGGAGGGGTCTCCCAGAGGGGAGCAGGGTGGGGGGGTCTCCCAGAGGGGAGCAGGGTGAGGAGGGGTCTCCCAGAGGGGAGCAGGGTGGGAGGAGGGGTCTCCCAGAGGGGAGCAGGGGGAGGAGGGGTCTCCCAGAGGGGAGCAGGGTGGGAGGAGGGGTCTCCCAGAGGGGAGCAGGGGGAGGAGGGGTCTCCCAGAGGGGAGCAGGGGGAGGAGGGGTCTCCCAGAGGGGAGCAGGGTGAGGAGGGGTCTCCCAGAGGGGAGCAGGGTGAGGAGGGGTCTCCCAGAGGGGAGCAGGGGGAGGAGGGGTCTCCCAGAGGGGAGCAGGGGGAGGAGGGGTCTCCCCGAGGGGAGCAGGGTGGGAGGGGTCTCCCAGAGGGGAGGAGGGGTCTCCCAGAGGGGAGGGGTCTCCCAGAGGGGAGGAGGGGTCTCCCGCATGTACATTCTCAATTTAACGCTGAAAAATAAAAAGTAGCTGAGCTACTTTGAGCTACTTTTTCCATGTAGCTGTAGCTTTACAAGCTACATCTCTCCGGTGGTAGCTATGTAGCTTGATCAAGCTACTGCCATGGTGAGCTACTTGTAGCTTTACAAGCTACGCTTTCAAAGTAACTTGCCCAACACTGCCAGTTACCCTGGGTAAACATGGTAACTTTAGTCCAGTTACCCTGGGTAAACATGGTAACTTTAGTCCAGTTACCCTGGGTAAACATGGTAACTTTAGTCCAGTTACCCTGGGTAAACATGGTAACTTTAGTCCAGTTACCCTGGGTAAACATGGTAACTTTAGTCCAGTTACCCTGGGTAAACATGGTAACTTTCCTTTCCTTTGCCCAACACTCTATTAAATACTATAGAGATAAACCGCGTTAGTCACAATCACAAACACCTGCCATTCAAAACCCCCTGACACCACCCCATCTCCACCTACAGCAGAGCCCAAATCAAACCCCCCTCATCTCCACCTACAGCAGGGCCTAAATCAAACCCCACGGTTACATTCCTGAACAATCAAAAATGATTGTCGACCCCTGGTATAGCTCACTGGGACCTCGGCTCTCGTTCAGCTTTTCAGCGGCTCAGAGTAGGACGTGGCACATTTATCACGTGTTGTTTGTAGGTGGTGGTCAGGAATTACTGACACATCAGCAGAGCCTGCGTTCTGCCGTTCTCCACTAGCTCAGCAGAGCAAAGAAGCTGACTTTGCATTTATTGTCAATGTACATAAAAACAGTACTGCTATGAATCACACTATAGACCGCTGGCCTGCACCCGATTGCACGTAGGCATGTGGCGATCATGAATTAAAACCCAGGCTGACCTATAGGACAGATTTACAATCAAACTGAACGGACATCGTTCTGTGGAAATGCTGTGTGTATATCTTATTGTCATGTTCAGGCCAGGGTAGCATTTAACTCTTTAACCAAAGTAAACGGTCAGGTGTTTTGAATGCTTGCTATCTCACACATATTACTATCTCGATACATAGTGATGTATGGAATGGATTCATTTGTACTCATGCTGATGCATGAATTGCTACTGGAAAATTATTTCTGGGTTGTTGTTTTTTGCTCGTACACTTAGCTACAGCATGATCACAGTCATGAGTCACACACATGGGCAGTTGGGCACGCACGCACGCACCCGTCCCACGCACGCACACACCCGTCCCACGCACGCACGCACCACGCACACACACAGATTCAAATAGGGAGAGAGAAATGAAGAAGTGATTGAAATGGAGAGAAATGGAGGGGAAAGAAAGGAGAGATAGAAAAAAATAAACTGCTTCTAAAGTGAATGTAGGAACAGGAACAACCAGAGGATAGAGAGACAAAGAGAACGACAGACAGACAACAGACAGTCAGACAACAGACAGTCAGACAACAGACAACAGACAGTCAGACAACAGACAGTCAGCAACAGACAGTCAGACAACAGACAGTCAGACAACAGACAACAGACAGTCAGACAACAGACAGTCAGACAACAGACAACAGACAGTCAGACAACAGAAAACAGACAGTCAGCAACAGACAGTCAGCAACAGACAGTCAGACAACAGACAACAGACAGTCAGAAAATAGACAGTCAGCAACAGACAACAGACAGACAGACAACAGACAGACAGACAGACAACAGACAGTCAGACAACAGACAGTCAGACAACAGACAACAGACAGTCAGACAACAGACAGTCAGACAACAGACAGTCAGACAACAGACAGTCAGACAACAGACAGTCAGACAACAGACAGTCAGACAACAGACAACAGACAGTCAGACAACAGGCAGTCAGACAACAGACAGTCAGACAACAGACAGTCAGACAACAGACAACATCTGCTCTTGAAATCTGAAATGATTTTAGAATGCAACGAGGGACGGAGGGAGAGACAGGAAATAAATGGAAGGGGAGAGAGAGAGAGAGACATATCGGTATTCATTTATCCATTTTGTAATTGTACTAATGTAACCAAATGGACCCGTCATTTGTACACTCAGAGAGAGAAAAAAAGAGAGACTGGCAGAGAGAGGGAGGGAGAGAGAAAGAGAGTGACCTACAGACTGTAATGCACAGTGTAAAGAACAATGCTTCATGTTTTATGTACAGTAAAGCACTTTGCACCTACTGTACTGTATACAGACACACAGGAGAGAGAGAGAGAGAGAGAGAGAGAGAGAGAGAGAGAGAGGCAGAGAGATCATTTCCTTGTACAAAACTAAAGTGGGTCAGTGTATATAGACTACCTGTGCAGAAACCACACGGTACTTCTCAACTCTGTAACTAAATATACTTTGTTTTAGGCTAAGGATGTTATATGCCTGTAGGAGTAGACTGTAAGACATGCAGCATGCAGTGCTCTGTGGTGATGAGGTCATCTATTGAGCTGAGCCCTTCCAGCTTATCATAATCATAAATGATGGAAGCAATAGACACAGGGATGAACACAATGGACCCACTATGGCATGCATGCACATACACACACACACGCACACGCACACACACACACACACACACACACACACACACACACACACACACACACACACACACACACACACACACACACACACACACACACACACACACACACACAGTGGTGGTGACTCAGCAGTCTTTTGGGTATCACAGAGTAGTCTGACTGACAAACGGGCATGTCACTGTGTGTGTGTGTGTGTGTGTGTGTGTGTGTGTGTGTGTGTGTGTGTGTGTGTGTGTGTGTGTGTGTGTGTGTGTGTGTGTGTGTGTGTGTGTGTGTGTGTGTGTGTGTGTGTGTGTGTGTGTGTGTGTGTGTGAGCTGGAGAATGAATGAGATAGACCTTACAAGTCGAACACACATGACATGAATCATTCCTTAATGAGCTGCTTTTCATCTCTGTTCTCTAGTGCCAAGTGTTAGCGGCTTCTGCTAGCATATCGTGTGTTTAGGGTGCCGTGTCATTAGTCAGAAGGTTCATTGTTCCGAAATTACTATCCCTATCTCTAACCCTAACCTAAACCTAACCGCAAGCACGGGAGCAAACCTAAACCTAACCGCAAGCACGGGAGCAGTGCATGTTCGGACTAACGGGACTTCGGATCTATGGGCAGTTTCCGTGTTTAGCACTGTCTGTCTGCCGCTGATGAGACAAACAAACAGACATTCCCTTTGCTGACATTTCTGTGTCAGTGACACAATCAATGATGTTGATGAACACCTTTTTCACCTGCCTGTGTCAGCTGAGATGGGCCGTTTGATTCTGTCTCACGTTTAATTCAATAAAGTGGAGCTCAACAGGCCTTATTATTGTGCCACGAGTCCAAAGTTGTTCCAATGTAAATGGCAGTTCATTCTTTTCTATGTGTAAAGCAGAAGGGACACATACAGAATAAAGAATATAGTACAACCCCATCAGTCAACAGTGAAACGGTGACCTACAGTGAACTACGATGATGGCTGAAGTGAAGCATGATGTGAGTTCACGCATGACATGGGAGTCATTACACGCCCCTAATCAGCTGTCTGATTGAATAATTATGTCTTTAACGCTTTTCCACACAACAACAATCATTCCCACAACAAGACAGAGAGACACACACACACAACTAATGCCCTATAGTGGCCTAGTCAAACCGAGCATGCTTCACTCCTGACATACCACAGCCTTGAGTTACAGTATGTGACATTTGGGGGCATGCAGGATTTGGTGTATAGAAGATAGACACAAACAAAACATCATTCATTGTTCATGAGAATGCCAAATCATTATTATTATTATTGCGACCGTAGGTCGTGTTTACTGTGAAAACCTGCAGTTGTCACGCCTCGTGACACACTCCATATATGGCTGTCTCCATATGTCGATCTGACATCATCAATGTGTGGATCTGACATCTGTCACTCGTGCTTCTCAAGTGTTCCGTGATATTAACTTTACTTTACTTTATTGGTTTATTTGGACGGGACAGAGTATATTAATGAACATTACATAAAAATGTAAGGTGGTGTATAGTAAATACACTGGATTTAGCAGAGATGCTAATGTCCATCCGAATAGAGAATTGTAGATCTGCTATTTTTCAATAGCTAAAGTATAACATAATGCTTAAAACACCAACATGGGTTAAGTCAGCCAAATTGCGACCCGGATGCAGTGGGAAGTGGGAACACTCCCCTCTTGAAGTGAAAAAGATAAATTGATTATTATACCTCACCCTGGTGAAATATGCGTCTGTTTGTCTCCACAGCCTCAGAGGAGAGATAAGGGAATGCAAGGTGGTTTGCATAATTTACCGTTCAGTCTGAGTCAGCCCTTTATGTAGCCATGTATGCAAAGCTGGTGACAACTTATGCCTTATCTGTTTTTCAGATTACATGCACCCGTTATATTATCAAAACTAGTACTACATTTGACTATATCTATTTAACTTTTATGAATAAAAAAACATTAAAAATACAACACGTATAATAATAACATTAAATTGCTGTTCTGGCTTTGAGTCTGACGGGTACAGAGGCTGTTCGTTGAGTCTGACGGGTACAGAGGCTGTTCGTTGAGTCTGACGGGTACAGAGGCTGTTCGTTGAGTCTGACGGGTACAGAGGCTGTTCGTTGAGTCTGATGGGTACAGAGGCTGTTCGTTGAGTCTGACAGGTACAGAGGCTGTTCGTTGAGTCTGACAGGTACAGAGGCTGTTCGTTGAGTCTGACGGGTACAGAGGCTGTTCCTTGAGTCTGACGGGTACAGACACACTTCACATAGTCAAGCTGACCTGGAGAGGTAAACTGACAGAGAGAGAGAGAGAGAGAGAGAGAGGTAAACTGACAGACACAATGTGAGAGGAGAGATAATGAGGGCGAGACAGACCTGTTGAGACAGAGCAGCAGGGAGGGAAATTAATGGAAAAGTCCTCGCCTCAGTTTACGGCCACACTCACACCCACACACCCTCACACACACACACACACACACAATTCAGAGCCTCACGCCCTACCCTGGTATGGGGCTGATGGTTGGAGTGGCATTAATTGATGGTGGCAGAAATTATTACGCAAAGCCGAGAAGAGGATTAGCAAATAAATGAAAGCAAGAAGGAGACTGAGGGGGAGTTTAATTATTAGGCATTCTGTTTGTCAATTTACATATTCTAAAACTGCACACTGTCCATAACTGTCAAAATGTTTCAATGTGGCGTTTTGTCAGCTTTTCAAGTTCATGATTATAGAACTAGACAATCCGACAACCTCCACGTTCCCTTCATTCAAACCACTCCTAGCCAGTTCTCCATTAAGCCATTTTGGGCTAAAGCATTATGTTATGCTTTAGCCATTGAAAAATAGCAGATCTACAATCTCATAGCTGACTTGTAGATCTGCTATTTTTCAATAGCTAAATTATAACATGTTTAAAACACCAAAAGGGGTTCCCGTACAAAATGGGTTAACTGCACACACAAGTGTTTTTGTCGTTGTATTTGTCGTTTGTCATAATTACCATATAATGATTACTTTGTCTAACTTACTTAATGTGTTTATTATTTTAGATGAGAACCATGCATAAGCCTTTTATGGGTTTTTCTCACGTGCACTTATTTTGTGTTACCTTTTTGTGCCGTTTTTATTGTGCATACAATTAAATAAAAAAAACTACATAGAGTTCTGAAAACCTGACACAGGTTTTATTCATCATGAGATCATAGTGAGAAACAGGAAACAGGAAACAACAATGACCCGTGACTTCCTGTGAAACAATACAACTCTAACAACCTCTCAGCCAAGACACAGCACACACGCACGCACGCACAAACACGCTCACACACACGTGACGCACGCATTCACACGCATGCACACACAAACACGCTCACATACTAGGCTATACACTTCCGAAGAAGTGAGAGCAACCACACAGTACTGTCCAAAATGCAGCAGCCAGAGTTTTAACTAGAACTAAGATGAGAGAACATATTACTACAGTTTTGGCTTCACTGCACTGGCTTTCGGTTGTTTTTAGGATTGATTTTAAAATTATTTTACTCGTGTATAAAGCTCTCAATGGTCTCGCACCTTCCTACCTACATGACTGCCTGCCTAAATATGTCCCAAACCGCCCCCTAAGGTCTTCCACTGCTGGCCTGCTCGCTTTGCCTAAACAAATGGCAACAAAAAAATACGGGGAAGCAGCTTTTTGCCTCTACGGGCCGTCGGCATGGAACAAGCTCCTACTGTACCTTCGACAGGCAGCCTCTGTAGACATTTTTAAAGCACAGCTCAAGACCCACTTCTACACCCTTGCTTTTAATTGATCTTTTATTTTTTGTCATTCATGTCCTCACTGTATTGCATTACTGCTTGTTTTTTAATGTCGTTGCCTTGCTTTTTTTTTCTCCATTGCTCTGTAAAGCACTTTGAGCTGCATTTCATGTCATGAAAGGTGCTATACAAATAAAGTTTTATTATTATTATTATTTATTACTGACACATAGTACTGACTAGTACACCACATGGAACACGTCTGTAGTCACTAAAAACAAAGATGGAGGACTTTTCCTTGCCTATAATTTTAAACTGTATTGGTCTTTTAGATTAGTGGCTTAATAACCACATTCAATTAATTTAACCACAATTCTTGTATCACCTGCTCAATCTATCTAAGTGTCGGTTCGGCCCAATTTTTCAGCTTGACATATTTTGAGTTGAGTGCATTTTATTCAAAAGTTGTGCACACATTCACAATCTTCACTACTTACACTATATCGCCACCTGCTGGTACTAAGGGTCACAAAATATGTAATCAATGCTCTGTTGCTCGACAATAACAACTGATTTTCGAGGGAACACAAAATCAAACAACCCTTTTTTTTCCAGCTTTTAATTTCAGGCCAACCTAATATAATATAATATTGGGGACATCTGTAAGGGCATATCTATGGTAACTACACAGACATGGCTATAGGTACAGTAGCTCTATTAAGTGAATAGCATTACAACAGAATCGCTAGCAAAATACCAGACACAGCGCTAACGAAACTGAACCGAACTACAAGGTAGAACTACAAGGTAGAACTACAAGGTAGAACTACAAGGTAGAAAGGTGATATCAGCATAACCGTGTGTGTGCGTGTGTAGTAGTATATCTACTACTACATATCTCTGTATATAATCTGTGATGGTTCTGTCGCTGGAGAATTTGCCTGTGGCAGCAATGTTCTTGATCACCATTTTTGTCCACTCCGTTGGATCCTTTTAAACAAAACAAAACAGTTAATTATACACTGCTCTAAGGCTTAATTTATACTTGTGATTCTCTGACTCTAAACTTTCTAATGTTCCATTAGATCTTACCACCCTTCTGGCTCCAACTTCAACTTAAGTATAATTTGTCATTTCAGTTTGAGCCTAGTTTGTTACATGCAAAGTTGCAAACGTTACAGTACCTCATACAAAGTGCTGACTCTCTCCTGGCATTTCACATAGGCCTCAAAATCTGCAAACACTTTGAACCTAAACAGAAACATGGGGGAAATGGTGTAATCTAAGCCAAAAAGGTCCAGATTTGAGCAAATGCAGAATCATAGTACTTTATATGAATATTTCATGAGCATTTCAGTGAGGTCTTTGAAAAGGTCTGGATTTTCGGGGCTGAAAAATCCACTCTTGATCTGGTCCATGGCTTCTTTCAGCTCTGGAATCGCGTTGTAGTATGACATGCCATAATAGCTGTGGAAATAAAAACAAAATCAAAGCGGCAAGAATGTCACCTCATATACTCATAGCAAATGTAACATCAGTGTTACAATTTAATGTATGTGATACAGTTTGTCCAATGTCTCATACAGTAGTAGACTGGTTTCGCATACCTTTAATATGGGAAATCCCAGCAATGAACAAACCCATACATTTTTAAACCGATATGTACTTCCTTTCCTTATAGATTGAGTGAAACAGGCCACCCATTACTTTCTATTGACACTGACATTAGAGGTGAGAGCTCCCCTACCCCTTCTTGTCCAGTTCAGCCACGTCCTCTACCCTCATGCCGAAGATGAACATGTTCTCCTCTCCGGCTTCCTCTGCCATCTCCACGTTGGCTCCGTCCATGGTGCCTATGGTGAGGGCTCCGTTCAGCATGAACGCCATGTTGGCCGTTCCTGAGGCCTCAGTGCCGGCAGTGGAGATCTGCTCTGACAGATCAGTGGCAGGAATCACTATAGGAGGAGTAGATCATCGGAATGGATTATTATTTATTTGTAGTAATAGTGCACCGAAGTCAGACGTAATTTGTGCATCCTACCTGGGTCACTTTTTTCCGCCCCATTCATAATTCCCATACTCGTTTAATATTGCTCCAAAAATAAGAACAGTGTTCCAAAAAGAAACAAATGAGCACAGCGGTTTGACTCATATGGATATGAAGCATCAACTGACACTAGAAAACACTAGTGTTACTGCCGTAGAACAGGTACAGACAGATGTTTCCAGAGGTCAAGGACATATTTCCCATTACTCAATGAATAATTAAACAGGCATATTGATCCTGACTGCACACTAGTTTAATAAAATAATTAAGCCAGTAACAGACATGGACAGTGAATATTCAGTCAACATTTGACATACAGTAAACTTTGGTCTATTGTCTCGTAATTGTAAGGTGTTGCAATGTACCTTTCTCTGCCAGGGAGACCCTGTAGTTCTCCAGATAGATGACCTTCAGCTTGTTGCCCACCACAGGGTCATTGTTCACCACCTCACCAACTGAGGTGATCAGCTTGATTATCAACTTTGCCATGTGATACCCTGGTGCAGCCTGCAGGGGGAGACAATGAACAATGAACACACAGCTACCAGCTATCTTAATCTATAATTTAGAAAGAGAGCATCGTATTAAACAGATTTAGACAAAAAAGCTCAGATAAAAATATTCTGTGTGTTCCTGCGTGTGTAAACACTAGTTTTGTTGAGTCAATACCTTGTGTTCCTGCGTGTGTAAACACTAGTTTTATTGAGTCAATACCTTGTGTTCCTGCATGTGTAAACACTAGTTTTGTTGAGTCAATACCTTGTGTTCCTGCGTGTGTAAACACTAGTTTTATTGAGTCAATACCTTGTGTTCCTGCGTGTGTAAACACTAGTTTTGTTGAGTCAATACCTTGTGTTCCTGCGTGTGTAAACACTAGTTTTATTGAGTCAATACCTTGTGTTCCTGCGTGTGTAAACACTAGTTTTATTGAGTCAATACCTTGTGTTCCTGCGTGTGTAAACACTAGTTTTATTGAGTCAATACCTCGCCACCGATGATCATTGTTCGGGGAACAAAACCAGCAGTGGGGTTCTTCTTGATGTCTAAAAATGTAAAAAAATTAAATAAAAAAAAATAGTACATTTGAAAACAACATTCCCAACAAAATGAAACAGATTGATGCAAAATAAAACAAGTTCATTCTTCTTGGTAATCATTTCATCATGCATCCTAAGGGACAGATTTAACAGGCTGAAGTTGAAAGCACGGATGCAGAACCATGTTTGAGTGACTGGACTTGAAAGAGACATGCATTATACTCAAGTGGTGGACAGACAGGACAGATGATTTGCACATATACTGTACAAAAACCAAACAGGCTATTCTGGGTGGGGATGTGCACAATGGCTTCTCCTGTAAGTATAACTATATTTTTCCAGTCAGCATTTGTCTTTTTTATATTGTGATAAATATGTCATGCCAGTCTGGACTCATTATGGTGATATTATTGTATCATGAGTTTGACACAAATAAGTTGCCCCATTGGGAGTTTGAAAGCTGCATTCACATACTGTTGTACATGAGGATGATGTGCAGGCAGTTGAGGAGCTGGCGCTATAATGCTCATGGATTCTTGTCACATGGACGTCAAACATGGAGGATGGGTTGATTTGCACCTGGTACTCCTCCTCCAGGTACTGTGCAAATTTCAGCTTGTTGACCGTCAGAGAGAAAAACATGAGTGAATTTATTCAGCTGTGATCATGTTCAATCATCGCAGAAGAATGTGGCCTGTACAAGTGTGCAAAACCCAACTCAGCAATGTCCCAACTAATAACTGAGCGTGAGGGTTGGGATTCGGAACCGGGTCCATTTCAGACCCGGTTCCGACATTGCGGATCCGGAGCCGGTTCCATCGTTTTTTTATTAACGGTTCCCCAAACGGTTCTCATCAGTCGTCATTTAGCTCCGCTGTGTCTGTGCAATGTGCATGCATGCAAGCAGAGCCTGAGGTGACGTCACCCCACCTAAAGGAGTGTGTGGGGTCGGGGAGGATACGCCCACTGTTCTGTGCATTCAGCGACCGCTCACCGCCACGGAGCGAGTGATGTCGAAGAGATCTCCAAAGTGTGGTTAACAGAGAGGGAAATGACTCTGAGGCTGAGCACGCAAAGTGGAATAAATGTTATGCTATAGTTCCCTGCAAAGGTTGTTGCAACTTGTACCAGTTGCACGTCCACATTGATGAAACAACTCAAAATCAATACGCCTACACGAGTCCACAACTCACGAGAATAATCTAGGCAAATCGCGTTTGAGAGCCATGCGGAAAGCTCACACTCCCCGCAGCTCCACCACAGCCGGCGGGGGATGAGGATGATGCAAGGCTGGTTCACTTTCCCCAGGCTAGTAACGTAATAGAAAATAAAAACTACTAATGTCTACAGAGCTTTTCATTAGGTGTATTGTACAACTGTTAATGGTGTTAATTTAGAACGCCAATGTCTCGACGTCTTTCTGTCTGATATTTTATGAATCATGCCAAATCAAATTTCTGCACTTATTTTTTACAACTTATAAGCAACTCAACTGCTTTTGATTTGGCTTTAAATTAATCGCGTGACTGTTGAGAGCCCAGCGTTTAGGTGCATATACCTCCATAGATTGATTAGCCTACTTTATAAACAGTTTGCAGAAAAAAGCACAGGAACGTAGCCTACAGTTCAATATAAGGTCTGCTAAAAGGATTTTTTTATTCCAAGAAAGCACTATTTGTTTCCATTAGGGTAAGGGGTCCTTCATATTAAATTAATCTGAACATTAAAGACAACATTTGTCACCACAACAATATCATTATTGCAATGTGTACTGTATTTAATATACAGCAAATTGCAATATATAGAGTAAAAATGATATTGTTGTGGTGGCTAGCTGGTGGTGGTGGTGGTGAAGTTTAAATAATAGTGCCACCTCATACTTGTAAAGTGCATTTTCAATAATTTCATTAATTAATTTGTTTTTATTATGTACTTGGTTAGGTTAGGTATAATATAAGCATCATTTATGTCAGAAAAAAAAGGGGAAAAAATAATATTAGGATCCGTTAAGGGAACCGTTAGGAACCGGAACCGTTAAGAGGGATCCGGGAAGGATCCGGAACCGTTAAAATCCTAACGAATCCCAACCCAGCTGCGTGATGTACTTTAACACTGGCAGACTATTTTCATATTGTCTAGTGATATCGTCTACTGTAGTTTACCATTCAAGCTACTACAGGACGGTACTGTCAAAAACCGGACCTTAATTTTCGGGCCTGTTGAGAACTCTAATTTTCACCGGCTGCCGGGCAAAAGGGAGATATCGAAGAGGAAGGACGGGTGGGGAAAGGATCAACATTTGGAATGTCAGAACAGGTCAGCTCCATATATGGAGATCTAAGGGTTTGAGGTCAGATGTAAAGTTGCTGGCCGGCTCCATATATGCAGATCTAGGTGATGATCCAGTCTTCTCCATGTATGGCTATCCAGGGTTTGATGAAGTCTGTGTTGTGATTGATCTTCATATATGGAGATGGCCATATATGGAGCATTTCACGAGGCGTGACGGACTGACAGCCATATATGGTGGCGTGACGGACAGACTGTCTGACAGGTTTTCACAGTAATCTGTGACATACGATTGCATATTATTATTAGGGCATGCCTCCTGGCATCTGAACGCAGCTTTCTAGTTTCTAGAAGCAATTGTAAACTAAGCAGAAACCCTACCCGTTTCACTTCAGCGACATCTTGGACGAAGGCATCGACATCAACCAGCTCATTAATCTTCTTTGGAATACTGAGGTTATAATCATAGTCGTCTCCTCGGCCCTAGAAGAGAGATAATGAATGTACAGTACATACAATGTCAGCAAAACAGGCATTGGTGACTTTTTGCTGTCCCTATAGTACGTCAAGGGTATAATGCTAGTAAAGACACAGATGAGTTCATACCGGTAAGTTATTGGCAGGATCTGGCAAGTTTGGACCGAATGTGGTTCCAAAGACACATTTCTCAACCTCTTTACAAACATGGATGTGATTGTAACTCCAATTAAATCCATTAGGCCGTGTTGGGACCCATGAAAAAGTGCTTAGAAAATTAGTTTTGTTCCCATGTCATGGGCACTACTCATTCAATGCATTTTTTCATAGATAATACCCTTCTGGACTTTGGGTTAAAAGTTCTACTCATAATATCCTGCAGTATTTTGCCACAAGCCATAAATGTATAAACGGTGTATAACCAAAAAACTAAAATCTTGTGCTGCCGTTTTTGCTTGTAAAATGTGTTTTTGGCAACAGAAAATCTTTCTCAAATGTCAAATGCATATACTTAACATCTGAAACAAGTATTGGTGCCTTTAGTTTACTCATATGTGAATTTAGATCATGAAATGTAGCATATTTGTTAAAGAATATGCTTCAACTTAAGTGTTTGCCACACAGTACAATGAAACCTACACAGTAAATTGTGCCAAGAGCTTATGTTTCATACATAGAAAATGTCTCAACCTACTGTGTAATGAAAGGTAGAAAAGAAAATCAGGGCACCTTATTGGACCAAAATGGCTGTGATAATTCAGGTTGATCATGTACCAAACCATTGCTGTGGCGAGAGGGAGTACTGTACAGACAACTGAAGGTACGCAAACAGACATTGTTGTTTAAGCCTACTTTGTTTTTGTTGGTGTAACTTAATTAATGTGTTTGTTTTTTATTTCATCCTGTAGATTGCCACTGCTGCTTTGTTTAGCTTGAGTTCATACATTGATTTTAGTGTTTTAAGCCATTTCATATTGTGATCATTGTTTTGTCTTCTGTTTCTTTCCCCAAATGTGGAGTCCGGTGTCACCAGAGTCAAGTTCTAAAGTGGTTCAGCCAACCTACTAAGGGGTTCACAATCGGCCTCACTATAGTCCACTGTCCTACAGGTTTGTTGATGTGACTGCGTGCACCTCTTTTCACGGTGACGCTCTTATTTCTGTGTGCTGTTGCTGTCTGTGCGTGTTGTGGTCCTATAGGCTTTAGGTGGGCATAGCGGCTTATAGTTTTGGCTTATAGACCCCTCATGTAAGGTTGGTGCTCCCTGGCCAACTGACTGTTTCTGTTTGAACATTACTACTACAAACTGCTGACAACTGTTTTGTACTTTGGCTATATCGTGGTTGGTGATTATTTAACCTATAGAATTATTGCTGGTTTTATCTAATAACTTAATAATTGTCTTCCAACAGTGTATATATTGTATAAGTCTTAACAATGTGAATAAATGTTATACATTTGGGGGAACTCACGTCTCAGTCTCATTGTGCGAACTTGTGTTTTTGGGGAACCCGATTTAAAAGTATTAATTGTTTAATTTCCTTGATACAAACATCATCAAGGTGGCGTAGTCGTACATTTTATATTATCCTAAGTAAATTCCTTGCCTTTCCTTTTATGCGAAATTCCAACAGACAAGCCAGTTCAAGGTTGCAGCGCAGGAGCCAGCGTCTGGGACAGATTCCATTGGTCTTGTTCTGGAATTTCTCTGGTTCCATTTCGCTGAAATCCCGAAATCTACAGAACCAAAATAGAAAGATTTATATAAATGTAATTATATTCAGAACTTTGAAGTTTAGTCACTCTTAAGTGGCACATATTATTTTATAATTAGGCATGAAATGTGCTTACACGTCAGTCTTCATGATGTTGGAGTGCATCTCGGCTACTCCATTGACAGCATGAGATCCCACAATGCACAGGTGAGCCATGTTGACTCTCTTACAGCTGTCCTCTTCAATCAAAGACATTCTGCGGAGTCTCTGCATGTCCCCTGGAAACTGGGCTGAAATACTCTGTAAACACACATACAATGTCCCAGTTGTCCCAGAGCTTATATCAGGCCCCAAAGAGAGAAACATTTTAAATTAACCCAAGCCCATGCCCATGCTTCTGTCTAATCCAGCACAAACAAAATTTAAGGGGATACAAGAAAAAGTGCATGATGAATTGTATATTATGCCTGTGTTCTAGAACAGTTCAAGCTATTTGTATCATTGTCCCCTTCATTGCCAAAAATGTAAATGAAGAAATCTCCCTGCCTCCTTCCTTGATGCAATACGGAGGCAATGCTTGGAACAATTTAAATGGTGACTGTCACAATATCTATCAGTGTCCAAGATGATGTTTTGTCTCTTACCTTTCAGCATTGTCATAATATATAGTGTGTATGGACAAAATACAAGTAATACAATTATATATATACACATTTATATGTGGCAAGTAATAGATGAATTATAAAAACAATTGCTGTCCAGCTAACTTATAATGGACATCCATGATATTGGATAGCAGTAAAAAAGCATCTGAGGCATGATGAAGACATTTATTTTCTTTTTAAGTTTTAATACAACCGGCCTTTCACCAAGCACACTGAAACAAAATGTGTATGGTAGGCCCTTATGCATGCCATGCTGCATAAATTAATGATAAAGGAGAAGAGATGGCAAAAGGACAAAGAGACGAGTATGAAGTATTACCAAGTGCATGTGGTTGATGCGATAGATGATCTGAAGGTGTCTGGGCAGCAGAGTCTCTACCAGCTCCACAGGCCAGCGCTCCAGAGCTTCAGGGAGAACAGTGTGGTTGGTGTAGGCAAAGTGCGTTTGGTGAGGCCTGCCAGGAAAGGAGGGGTTAATGTTCACCATTGATACTTATTCAGTGTGCTAAAATTCATTATTGTGGCCGGCATGTCAAATACACAGTAAAATCCTCAATGTTTATGCTGAGAATGTAAGAAAGTACACTGGTACATTACAAATGGATAAATGAACACAGAGGATTTTACAGTGTCCTATATTATATTACTGTATGCGTTATAGTTTGTTAAGGACAGTTAGATGACATGTTATACATTTATCATCCATTTTGAAAAGTGTGAGTCAAATAAACATTATTTCACACTTACCCAGTCAAGTTTGTCAATGTCCACAAAGATTCTCATCAGCTCTGGAATGGCCATAGCAGGATGAGTGTCATTCAGCTGGATCGCCACCTGCAAAAATAGGTTCACTGCCAGTTTTATCTCCATCTTTATCTCACAAGGGGATAAAGCCTGGAACAGAACTACTGATGAAAAGTGTCTAACGTTAGGGAAGTACAGGAAGTAGAAGGCTACTTGTCGTCCAGCATACCAGAACTTAATGTAGCCCTGTCCTTCTGGTTAGACAATTTGGAGAGTAGTTCTTGTCCAGCCTATTCGTTGTCAGGCTACCCACCTGACAAAGCATGCTCTTTTCTTCTCATTTATAAGCACTAAATTGTAATCTGCTGTCTTACGGTAATTAATTGTGCCGTTTTACGGGTGACATTGTATTATCCCCAAACAGTTGATATACAAATATATTTTTAAAATAAGCATTGCACTCTCACTGAAGCATACATCATATAATTTAAAATTAGAGCTTGACCTAGAGACCTACTTTTTCAGGGAAGGTGTCAAAGGATGTGCGAGTTTTGCCTGTCTTAATAATCTTGTAGCGACTAATGATGTCCTGGAGAGTAGCTGCCACCACAAAATACTCCTGCTTCAGACGCAGCTCTTTCCCTTCAAAGAACTACAGCATGAGATGGAAAAGACAGACCTTAAGGCACTATGGGCAACTTTTTAGCTAGTTTTCATTTTCACAGCAGAGATCTACAGTGGCAAAAACATATTGTGGCAAATATTTACCATCAAAACGATATTCTTATTTAATAAATGCAACTAAATGTTTGGCAAAGATTTTCCCTGTGTGTCACAGCAATGACACACCAGCAGATGTTGAACTTACATTGTCATTGGGATATAGCACTCGAGAGATGTTCTCTAACCCTTTCCCACATGCCCATGCACTATAACCCATTTTGGGTTGTTTGGCTGTTTTTATTGTGCATAAATAAAAGAAAACAAAAATAAAACTACATAGAGTTCTGAAAACCTGACACGGGCTTATTCATCATGAGATCATAGTGAGGAACAGGAAACAACAATGACCCGTGACTTCCTGTGAAACAATACAACTCTAACAACCTCTCAGCCAAGACACAGCGCACACACACGCACAGTGTTGTTTTTGGCAGCACATTTCTATTTTTGTTTAGTCATAGTCTTTGGACTGAAACTTCATTTAGTTTTAGTCACATTTTAGTCACCTGGAATGTCTTAGTGTTAGTCTAGTTTTAGTCGACTAAATGTCATAAGATTTTAGTCGACTAAATCTACAGTTGATTTAGTCGACTAAAATGTATTTTGGCGAGTTGAGTGCATTTTATTCAAAAGTTGTCCTTTAACTTTTCCCTGGTTGTGGTTATAATTTCATTCTGTTCTACCGTCCCATATAGTATTTATATATAATGATATCCCACTCAATGAGAGTCCTTAGTGGCTGCATTGGATACAAATGATATGCACACATTCACAATCTTCACTACTTACACTATATCGCCACCTGCTGGTACTCAGTTGTTATTTAATATTAAAGCAAAACATTTTAGCTTTTAGAAGGGTAAAAATAGAGAAGGAACCACCGCTCATCTGCTGAAAAAAACTTTAGGGAGGTGCTGGAGCCACAAAAGGAGTATGAGGAAAAATAAAGGGAAGCTCCGCACACAGAAGGGTCACAATATATGTAATCAATGCTCTGTTGCTCGACAATAACTGATTTTTGAGGGAACACAAAATCAGTTGCATATAAAATATATTGCATCTTTTATGTCATGTACATTTCACTACACAGACTAAACTGCCTTTTAAAATGTTCTATTCACTACTTTAGTTACATTGGATACAAATTAAAAACATTAAAAACATAAGTATAATCACACAAAAAAATACAAAAACACCAGTTGTGAATTTCTATATAGGTCATTAATTTATTCAGTCAGGGCTGAAAAATAAATACAAAAAACATTTCCCGGGAAACAATGTGACAACAAAGACCTGCTTTCAGTCAAGTACTGGTTACTGGTACTGGTTACTGGTACTGGAAACAATGTGACAACAAAGACCTGCTTCAGTCAAGTACTGGTTACTGGTACCAGTACTGGTTACCTGGATTCCATTTCCATTGTATTGTCACAGCTTCAGCTGTGGCTCTTAAAACTCTTCAACTAGACTTAGTGTAAAATAAGTTAAGTCTAGCGTACCTGTTTCACCTAATACACTTTAACTAGGACCATGGTGTCAGTTTCATACCCTGTATCCATGTTTATTAATAATAATAATAATAATAATAATATTATAAACATGTATCCATGTTTAGAGCAGTTTCAGGGCTTCTCAATGTTTTGGTGGGATAAAACAGACCTGGGGGGGGGGGGGGGGTCCCCACATGTTTATTTTTGGTGGGTCCCCAGATGTCAGTGTAGTGACAATTTATATACTTTACTTAAATTTTAATGAGAATAAAAGACGATTACTACATCAAAAGTAGTAAAAGACTGAGAACCACTGGGATAAAAACAACAACTGCACACCCTGAGGTTATAACCAACAAGCACTTATAGTTCGTTTAGCCAAATTAATACTTCCCAATATCTTTAATGTTCACGTCTGACAAAACGTCTGCGATTGATTTCAGTGTTTATAAATTCAAGTTTTTCTATCAGTGACAAATTGCGAATCCACACATTGCGAATATGGCAAAGGAATACATATTTATACGTTTTACGTGGCACGTTCAGAAAACAAAAGCATAAATATGAAAATAATTTAATGCGCCTGATTTAAACAATAAACCTTTTTTTTGCCAGCTTTTAATTTCAGGCCAATATATAATATAATATAATATAATATTGGGGGCATCTGTAAGGGCATCTCTATGGCAACTACACAGACATGGCTAGGTACAGTAGCATATTAACTGAATAGCATTACAACAGAATCGCTAGCAAAATACCAGACACAGCGCTAACGAAACTGAACCGAACTACAAGGTAGAACTACAAGGTAGAACTACAACGTAGAAAGGTGATATCAGATGGGATGCATTAATCCTGGACATAATATGCACACTAATAAATGTGCTCAGCCATTCAACTTGTCCAACCAGCTAATACACATTCATTTAACACATTTTAGATTGAATTAGTTACCATGACCTCAATGAGTTAGTTTGGTTAGTTGAGACACAGTCGTTTTTTTAAAGAAAACCAATTTGTCAACTGTGTTTATGATTGTGTATATGTGTGTGTGTGTGTGTGTGTGTGTGTGTGTGTGTGTGTGTGTGTGTTATTGCAGAAGGCACAGGAGCTCTTTTCTAGAACAATCTCAAAGGACACAAAGGACCTACTGTACGACCTACTGTATGTACTGTATGTGGACCTACTGTAGTGTATATATACTATGTACACACGCACTGTGTGAGGGAACTTTCCAAGACCCCAGTATGGAACCTGGTGTGCATTGGCACTGCCCTCACAATGCTCCAGGTGACCATTCCATTCTACCATGCATTGCAATGCATCACACTTTAATAAATTACTGCACAGCACAGCACGGCAAATGTTTCATCAGTCAAAACCAGAGGTCAGATACGGTCAGTGGCACCTGCCTTGTTGTTCAGAAGCGTGTAGCCTGGTGGGGCTTTTAGTTTTGTTGTTCAGAAGCGTGTAGTCTTGGTAGGGCTTTTAGTTTTGTTGTTCAGAAGCGTGTAGCCTTGGTATAGGGCTTTTAGTTTTGTTGTTCAGAAGCGTGTAGCCTTGGTATAGGGCTTTTAGTTTTGTTGTTCAGAAGCGTGTAGCCTTGGTAGGGTGTAGGGTGTAGGGTGAAGTGTGTAGCCTTGGTAGGGCTTTTAGTTTTGTTGTTCAGAAGCGTGTAGTCTTGGTAGGACTTTTGTTCGCATTCGGCTCAAACAAAAATATCTGGCATAGGAAGTAAGGGCCCAACTTGCATTTGACGTCACGCTCCAAATTTGGTGACGTCAGTGTTCTCCACAGTTTCCTCACCGGGGAGGGTGGGGCACCCGCTCGTCTAGACCAGAGACACACAGGCTGGGGGCTTTGGGCAGGCTAAGAAGCTCTTCTCTAGACCAGAGACACACAGGCTGGGGGCTTTGGGCAGGCTAAGAAGCTCCTCTCTAGACCAGAGACACACAGGCTGGGGGCTTTGGGCAGGCTAAGAAGCTCCTCTCTAGACCAGAGACACACAGGCTGGGGGCTTTGGGCAGGCTAAGAAGCTCCTCTCTAGACCAGAGACACACAGGCTGGGGGCTTTGGGCAGGCTAAGAAGCCCCTCTAGACCAGAGACACACAGGCTGGGGGCTTTGGGCAGGCTAAGAAGCCCCTCTAGACCAGAGACACACAGGCTGGGGGCTTTGGGCAGGCTAAGAAGCCCCTCTAGACCAGAGACACACAGGCTGGGGGCTTTGGGCAGGCTAAGAAGCTCCTCTCTAGACCAGAGACACACAGGCTGGGGGCTTTGGGCAGGCTAAGAAGCTCCTCTCTAGACCAGAGACACACAGGCTGGGGGCTTTGGGCAGGCTAAGAAGCCCCTCTAGACCAGAGACACACAGGCTGGGGGCTTTGGGCAGGCTAAGAAGCTCCTCTCTAGACCAGAGACACACAGGCTGGGGGCTTTGGGCAGGCTAAGAAGCTCCTCTCTAGACCAGAGACACACAGGCTGGGGGCTTTGGGCAGGCTAAGAAGCCCCTCTAGACCAGAGACACACAGGCTGGGGGCTTTGGGCAGGCTAAGAAGCCCCTCTAGACCAGAGACACACAGGCTGGGGGCTTTGGGCAGGCTAAGAAGCTCCTCTCTAGACCAGAGACACACAGGCTGGGGGCTTTGGGCAGGCTAAGAAGCTCCTCTCTAGACCAGAGACACACAGGCTGGGGGCTTTGGGCAGGCTAAGAAGCCCCTCTAGACCAGAGACACACAGGCTGGGGGCTTTGGGCAGGCTAAGAAGCCCCTCTAGACCAGAGACACACAGGCTGGGGGCTTTGGGCAGGCTAAGAAGCTCCTCTCTAGACCAGAGACACACAGGCTGGGGGCTTTGGGCAGGCTAAGAAGCTCCTCTCTAGACCAGACACACAGGCTGGGGGCTTTGGGCAGGCTAAGAAGCCCCTCTAGACTAGAGACACACAGGCTGGGGGCTTTGGGCAGGCTAAGAAGCCCCTCTAGACCAGAGACACACAGGCTGGGGGCTTTGGGCAGGCTAAGAAGCCCCTCTAGACCAGAGACACACAGGCTGGGGGCTTTGGGCAGGCTAAGAAGCCCCTCTAGACCAGAGACACACAGGCTGGGGGCTTTGGGCAGGCTAAGAAGCTCCTCTCTAGACCAGACACACAGGCTGGGGGCTTTGGGCAGGCTAAGAAGCCCCTCTAGACCAGAGACACACAGGCTGGGGGCTTTGGGCAGGCTAAGAAGCCCCTCTAGACCAGAGACACACAGGCTGGGGGCTTTGGGGCAGGCTAAGAAGCGTCCACAGCTATATTATGTCCTGCAAAATGACACCTGCATGAATCAGGGAGTCCCACTACAGTATGTATGTGTGTGTGTGTGTGTGTGTGTGTGTGCGTGCGTGTGTGTGTGTGTGTGTGTGTGTGTGTGTGTGTGTGTGTGTGCGTGTGTTTGTTTGTTCCATCATCCACACCAAATTACAAGGATGTTGGTGGCAGTTGACGTGCGTGTTGAAGCTTCCAGGCTACAGAGGTCCCAGTCATCGTCGGGCTCTGAGGAGCATGTTGTTATTATTATTATTATGTCCATTCAGTCATAAACCAGGCCAAGGTTTGGCATGTTTGAGAGGATGGCTTCGGTCATGCGACTACTAGGGCAGGGTCATAATTATATATCAACGTTATGTTCAACACCGTTGATCTGAGACTATATAGTTTATCTGCTGGGGGTTTTGAATGTTGTCAATAATATGGCAATAATTGTCCTGTTTTTCTCATACAATTGTGATGTAATTGTCTGAACACACCTAACTGTTCCATAATCAATGTTCAATCAGTTCGTTGTTATGGGGATTCCTGATGATTTATAAAAATCTCATTGTCTAGACACAGTATTTTGTGGTAATAGTCATCTCTACACTATCGTCACAATATCGATAGTCAGTTATTTGGTCAAAGATATTAGTTAATTTCGTCCATATCGCCTCCCGCCCGGCCGACATCCAACCCCGTCTTACATGACTAGTA
This sequence comes from Protomyctophum parallelum, assembly GCF_964188405.1. Lineage (NCBI taxonomy): Eukaryota > Metazoa > Chordata > Actinopteri > Myctophiformes > Myctophidae > Protomyctophum > Protomyctophum parallelum. Next base: position 37,040,868 of record NC_139708.1, read on the forward strand.
TGAGGACATGCAGTTGGCAAGGATATTTCTGTGTATCTGTGTGTATTCTACATGGCAGAACAGATTATACATCGATACTGGCAAAATATGAGTCACCGTGTGTCTGCGCGCGCACGCATGCCTTCAGGTCAGTTCAGTCGTCCATGGCTATGTCGCGGAACAGATAAGACATGGACTCTCCGTTGTGGATCCGTCGGATGGCCTCAGAGAGGATCATACTGATGTCTACCGTCTTGATCTTTGAGCACTGGAGCTTCTGCAGCTCATGTGGGATGGTGTTGGTCACGATCACCTGAGAGAGAGGGGGAGAGAGAGAGAGAGAGAGAGAGAGACATTAGGATGGTGTTGGTCACAATCACCTGAGAGAGGGGGGAGAGAGAGAGAGAGAGAGAGAGAGAGACATTAGGATGGTGTTGGTCACAATCACCTGAGAGAGGGGGAGAGAGAGAGAGAGAGAGAGAGAGAGACATTAGGATGGTGTTGGTCACAATCACCTGAGAGAGAGAGAGAGAGAGAGAGAGAGAGAGAGAGAGAGAGAGAGAGAGAGAGAGAGAGAGAGAGTGAGAGAGAGTGAGAGAGAGAGAGAGACATTTTCATGTCAAGGACCCACAAATTAATGTATTTGGTCTAGTTCAGGCCAGGGTGGGCAACTTTGACGATGGAGAGGGCCACTATATTTCCACACTCACTCACTCCCTAGGGCCATATATTACTGTCGTAGCAAAAATAGCTGATCTACAAGCTATCTACAAAGTTTGCTATATTCAAATTGAAATCTTGAATTTTTGCTATTTTTGAATTGGAATCCTGAACATTTACATTTGTATGTAATTTCAAATGCCTTTAATTATACTTGTGTTGAAGCAATGAGCTACTAATTTAGACGGAAGTAATAAAAGCGGGTCATGTTTGCATGTTGTGGAATAGTAACAGCTGAAACCAATATTATATCAGTATTCTGATATTAACCTGAGGGCCACATTAAGTGAAGGTGGGGGCCGCATGTGGCCCCCGGGCCGCCAGTTGCCCACCCCTGATCTAGTTTGTCACGATGTGGTTCTGGAGGTGTAGGACTCGGGTGCAGAATGAACCAGGCACAGGCAGAGGAGTGAATTCAAGTGGTTTTAATTCTCAAAAACACACACATGTGAAACAACTTGGACATAACTAACTCTGGAAACAAAAGGAACAGACCAACATCATTCACGACGACGAACTGACAAGGAACTGCAAACACTGGGGCATAAAAATAGACAAGACTAACAGGACACAGGTGAACTGAAACACACAATCAACACAGGGATAGAGCGGCGCAGTCCCTCCCCCTTTCAGAACAACGAACGGCCCAGGAAATGAAAACGCAATGCATTTCCCCATAGGCAGTTTTTATTTAATTTATTTAAAGACCTTTTAAGCGTCGTACGAAGCCAACTCTTGTCGTGACAAATCATGACAACACACACAATATTTCGGGCCAAACAAAGAATTAGAAAGTAGAAAAAAACGGCAGGTTACAACACTTTTTTTGTTGTTTTTCTTCTTTGTAATTATTTGTTTGGTCCAAAATATTGTGTGTGTTGTCATGATTTGTCACGACAAGAGTTGGCTTCGTACGATGCTTAAAAGGTCTTTAAATAAATGAAATAAAAACTGCCTATGGGGAAATGCATTGCGTTTTCATTTCCTCGGCCGTTCGTTGTTCTGAAAGGGGGAGGGACTGCGCCGCTCTATAGGAACAGACAACAGGACACAGGTGGCTAGGGTTAACTAATACAGGGAGGTGAGACAAGGCAGGTGACAGCAAACAAGGCAGACAGGAAATCACAGAACACTACTACAAAATAAGGTACCAAACACAAATACAAGTAATAAGTCCCAAAACACAGACAAAGTCCAAGGGCAGAGGAGCGAACCGTGACAGAGGTGAAAGGAGAAGGCAATGTGTGAAAAGCGTACACGCATGCACGCACACACACGCACGCACACGCACACGCATGCACGCACACACACACACACACACACACACACACACACACACACACACACACACACACACACACACACACACACACACACACACACACACACACACACACACACACACACACACACACCCCCTCCCTACCTCATCGATGGCAGACTCCTCTAAGAACTTGGGGGCGTCTAAGGAGAGGATGCCGTGCGTCGCCATGACGAAGATCTTATACGCTCCTCTCTCCTTCAGCGTCTCTGCCGCTGCCACAAAACTGTCCACATCGTCGATGATGTCATCCTATAAGAGAGGAAAGAAATGCTGTTATCATTCTTTTTTTTTAAATAAAACCCACAATTTCGTAACCTCTTTTTCACCCGGTTTCAACCTCGAACTGAGCTCATGCTTCCTTCAATGCATGAGGAGTGAGCAGGCCGCTTCTAGTTCTTATAACCTGACAGGGGGGGGAGTTTCCCTGGTTGGACGTAGCGCGTGGAAGGAACACGTTATTCCAACCAGTTCCTTTCCCCTCCATCAGGTGCCCCCGGCTGGCCAGGGGGAGGCAGTATAGAGACCAGTTCCTTTCCCCTCCATCAGGCGCCCCGGCTGGCCAGGGGGAGGCAGTATAGAGACCAGTTCCTTTCCCCTCCATCAGGCGCCCCGGCTGGCCAGGGGGAGGCAGTATAGAGACCAGTTCCTTTCCTCTCCATCAGGCGACCCCGGCTGGCCAGGGGGAGGCAGTATAGAGACCAGTTCCTTTCCCCTCCATCAGGCGCCCCGGCTGGCCAGGGGGAGGCAGTTTAGTGACCAGGATTACTGCATGTTTTTTGTGAGGGTACCTACCCTTGCTTTCTTTCTGAAGAGATAGCTCTGGCGCCACCATCAGGTCATACTACATTCTACCTCACCCTAGTGGCGAGGCTCAAGGCCAATGGCAAGCATGGCATTGTGGATCATTTGGTCATCGGGGCGTTAAGGGCTTCTATTAGTATAGATAGATACTCAGACAATAACTTTTTAACTGCTTGTTATTTAATATTAGAGCTCTAATCCATTCAATAGGAAATGGTCAAACTATCAATATGTGCAGAAGCATTTTCCATGAAATCCTAATGGTCTGGTATAATTATGTCATAAAAAGCTACGGTTTTAAAGGCTCAATCTGTGATTTCCTTTGACACTGTTTCCCAAATCGCACATTATAGGACACCATTTCTTTCAGTGGTGAGATTATATTTGGCTTTAATCCATGAGGCCTGCTAGTGGTGGATTTTAGACTTGTTTTTACACATACTGCACATATTTCTGGTCCAGCCAGAACATAAACCTTGAGCTTTGTTTTGCTGCCACAGCACATGCATACTGCTGCGCACAGTGATATTTTAAAAGTAGACTTCCCCAAATCTTAAATTCCCCTTATGTCAGGTTATACCACTTCTAGTTATAGACTAAACTGCTTGCCAAAAACATCTTCTTTTTCTTCTTATCAGCTGTCATTGCCCTAGTTTACCTTACTGACATTCCACAAGCACGCCACCTTCTTATCAGCTGTTATTAATAATAATAATAATAATAGTAATAATAATAATAATATTATCAGCTGTTTTTGGCCTGGTTTACCGTAGAGTCATTCCATAAGCTCTGTACTGTCTGTATTATAGTCTAATACAGGGGTTCTCATCCCGTGGGTCGCTAAACCTAACCTAACCTTAACCTTAATGTCTAACCAATGACTAGTCTAAACCTAACCTCCCATGGGGCAGCACACCTAACCTAACCTTAACCTTAATGTCTAACCAATGACTAGTCTAAACCTAACCTCCCACGGGGCAGCACACCTAACCTAACCTTAACCCTCACCCTAAACCTAACCTCCCACGGGGCAGCACACCTAAACCTAACCTTAACCCATGTCTAACCAATGACTAGTCTAAACCTAACCTTAACCCATGTCTAACCAATGACTAGTCTAAACTAAGTAATATGCACCCCAGTAATCCTGGTCTCTAAACTGCCTCCCCCTGGCCAGCCGGTGCGCCTGATGGAGGGGAAAGGAACTGGTCTCTAAACTGCCTCCCCCTGGCCAGCCGGGGCGCCTGATGGAGGGGAAAGGAACTGGTCTCTAAACTGCCTCCCCCTGGCCAGCCGGGGCGCCTGATGGAGGGGAAAGGAACTGGTTGGAATAACGTGTTCCTTCCACGCGCTACGTCCAACCAGGGAAACTCCCCCCTGTCAGGTGTAAAGGAGCAACTTGGACACTCAGGCATGAAGGAAGCATGAGTTCAAGTGTAGAGCCCAGGATCACATTAGACGATTGACACAGGGGTGAAAAATGGGTTACAAAATCGTGGGATAAAAAATATATTAAAAAGAAAAAGACCATAGTGAGCCTCATTTAACTTAGTTGAGCAGTCTAAGTCTAAGAGTCTGTGCACGTGACGCACGCATAAAGGTTGTACATGTGTTGTATCTTACCACTATATACATTATAATAATAATAATAATAATATAGGGTTAGGGTTATTATCGTCTTACCACTATAATGGCAATGCGTCCTCCCACGTCTCCCACCACAGTTATGGGCGGCTTCTCTTTAGGAATCAATACTAGACCACACAGAGAGAAAGAATCAATACTAGACCACACAGAGAGAAAGAATCAATACTAGACCACACAGAGAGAAAGAATCAATACTAGACCACACAGAGAGAAAGAATCAATACTAGACCACACAGAGAGAAAGAATCAATACTAGACCACACAGAGAGAAAGAATCAATACTAGACCACACAGAGAGAAAGAATCAATACTAGACCACACAGAGAGAAAGAATCAATACTAGACCACACAGAGAGAAAGAATCAATACTAGACCACACAGAGAGAAAGAATCAATACTAGACCACACAGAGAGAAAGAATCAATACTAGACCACACAGAGAGAAAGAATCAATACTAGACCACACAGAGAGAAAGAATCAATACTAGACCACACAGAGAGAAAGAATCAATACTAGACCACACAGAGAGAAAGAATCAATACTAGACCACACAGAGAGAAAGAATCAATACTAGACCACACAGAGAGAAAGAATCAATACTAGACCACACAGAGAGAAAGAATCAATACTAGACCACACAGAGAGAAAGAATCAATACTAGACCACACAGAGACATTTAACCCATTCTGACCTGAGATCAGATTCATACGAGGTTTCCACTGGACACACACTGGTCTGATTAACCCATTCTGACCGGAGATCAGATTCATACGAGGTTTCCACTGGACACACACTGGTCTGATTAACCCATTCTGACCTGAGATCAGATTCTAAAAATGTCAGTCGTTCTTCGATTTTTCAAAAATAGCAGACCTACAAGCTCGTAGCGCGCCATATGAGCTTGTAGATCTGCTGTTTTTCAATAGCTAAAGCATAACATGATGCTAACACCAAAATGGGTTCCCGTTCAGAGTGGGTTAAATGTAAGAACTGGACCTATCGCTATGTGACCCTATGTGACCAATAGAAGGCCAGTAAGTTGAATACTCCACTGTCACAACAATACTCAGCTGTTGACATTCCCTATCACTTCACCGCCACTAGGTGGCAGCATCATCACTACAAAACGCAAAAGACTGCTTGTGGGGTTGATCAATTGTGTATCAATATTAGTACATTTTTAAGTATGTATGGCACATATTAAGTATGTATGGCACATATTACGTATGTATGGCACATATTAAGGAGACGTAATGCTTATTCTACCACAGGTCGTTTCGAGGAAGCAATCTGATTGGTTGAAACAGCCTTCTAGCCGGTGGTTAAACCAGCACCATTCACCACCTAATCAAAACAAAGAATTCAGCTGCTCTGTTCTCCCAGAGAGCTAGCAAACTCTGTGGCTAGGCTAGCTAGTTTCTTGGGACATTTGTGGTCGTAGTGACTACATATGTCATTAAAAATATATATTCAGCCCAGGCGGTGGCGTAACCGTCTGGGCACCCGACTGGTAATCCAGTCGCAGTGTGCCGTGGGTTCGACTCCCAAGCCCGACACGGCCTTTACTGCATGTCTTCCCCCATCTCTCTCCCGTTTCCTGTCAGCCTACTGTCTGTCCCTTCAAAAAACCAATAAAAAGGCGTAAGCCGCAAAAAATATCTTAAAATATATATATTCTTTCAGCGATTTTCTTAGTTTTAAGGGTAACTGTTGTATAATTGCAATATTACACTCTAGGGTGTGGGTTTAACGTGATTATTGCCACTTCAGTGATGCTTACGGAACTCGACTGTCGTGGCAATATTCACGTTAACCCACACCCTCTCGTGTAATATTGCTCCAGTAAGGGGTGAATGTACTGTATCTTGTACTGTATGTACTGTATGTACTGTATTACGTGGTATCTCCAGTAGGGGGTGAATGTACTGTATGTACTGTATGTACTGTATGTACTGTATGTACTGTATGTACTGTATGTACTGTATGACGTGGTATCTCCAGTAGGGGGTGAATGTAGTGTATTACGTGGTATCTCCAGTAGGGGGTGAATGTACTGTATTACGTGGTATCTCCAGTAGGGGGTGTATGTAGTGTATTACGTGGTATCTCCAGTAGGGGGTGCATGGCTCCAGAGGTCTTCACAGTGGGAGGCGAGTGTCGTCCGTCCACCATGTCGGACTCGGCGTCCTGAGCCTCTCCGTGGATCACCGCTATGCCCAGACGCAGACGCTCTGCAAACGACTGGGCTCTGAGGAACGCACACACACACACACACACACACACACACACACACACACACACACACACACACACACACACACACACACACACACACACACACACACACACACACACACACACACACACACACACACACACACACACACACACACACATTAATTGTGTACTGTAAAAAGCAAAGCAGTGTTCATTTGGAGCCATTCATCAACCCATTTTGACCTGAGATCAGATTCTATAAAAATCTCTTCTACATCCTGACAGTTTTCTGAAAAAGCTATGTTTCTATGTCAGTCGTTCTTCAATTTTTCAAAAATAGCAGACCTACAAGCTCGTAGCGCGCCACTCGGTGGCGCGCTATGAGCTTGTAGATCTGCTATTTTTTCAATAGCTAAATTATAACAAAATGTTTAAAACACCAAAAGGGGTCCCCGCCCAAAATGGGTTTAACTCTCTCTTACAAATGAAGAATAAAATGAAAGATGATTTTCTTTCTTTTTTTTACTGTGAGAAGGGAGAGAACCATGTTTGTAGTTTTAGCGAGTGGAGGATGCGAGTGAAGGCCTATTCATAGTCTGGATTTTCGGTGGTGAGGTGACCACCGCTCTGGTGGTGAGCTGACCACCGGAGCTGAAATAACGTTGAGCGGTGGTGAGTAAAAACAGAGAGAAGGGCTGGAGTGGTGGCGGTGGTTTGCTCTTCACCGCGGCTCGTGACGTCATGTTGTAGTTCGGTGGTCACCCCACCACCGAAAATCCAGACTATGTATGAGACTTAAGAAATGCAGACAGTCTGTAAAAAGTGACAGTTACGGTTTTATGAAGAAGTTAAGAGGCCTGCCCTCTATCTACCTTTTGGCTGAGGCTGGAGATTTGGCCACGATCACTGCATTCCTGTAGTCAGGGATCTGTAGGGTCACAGCAGGCATGTACAGTACACTGGTTAGGGGTAAAACTATCTGTAGGGTCACAGCAGGATAACACTGGTTAGGGGTAAAACTATCTGTAGGGTCACAGCAGGGTAACACTGGGTTAGGGGGTAAAACTATCTGTAGGGTCACAGCAGGGTAACACTGGGTTAGGGGTAAAACTATCTGTAGGGTCACAGCAGGGTAACACTGGGTTAGGGGGTAAAACTATCTGTAGGGTCACAGCAGGGTAACACTGGGTTAGGGGGTAAAACTATCTGTAGGGTCACAGCAGGGTAACACTGGGTTAGGGGTAAAACTATCTGTAGGGTCACAGCAGGGTAACACTGGGTTAGGGGTAAAACTATCTGTAGGGTCACAGCAGGGTAACACTGGGTTAGGGGGTAAAACTATCTGTAGGGTCACAGCAGGGTAACACTGGTTAGGGGTAAAACTATCTGTAGGGTCACAGCAGGGTAACACTGGGTTAGGGGTAAAACTATCTGTAGGGTCACAGCAGGGTAACACTGGGTTAGGGGTAAAACTATCTGTAGGGTCACAGCAGGATAACACTGGGTTAGGGGTAAAACTATCTGTAGGGTCACAGCAGGGTAACACTGGGTTAGGGGTAAAACTATCTGTAGGGTCACAGCAGGATAACACTGGGTTAGGGGTAAAACTATCTGTAGGGTCACAGCAGGGTAACACTGGGTTAGGGGGTAAAACTATCTGTAGGGTCACAGCAGGGTAACACTGGGTTAGGGGTAAAACTATCGTAGGGTCACAGCAGGATAACACTGGGTTAGGGGGTAAAACTATCTGTAGGGTCACAGCAGGGTAACACTGGGTTAGGGGGTAAAACTATCTGTAGGGTCACAGCAGGGTAACACTGGTTAGGGGTAAAACTATCTGTAGGGTCACAGCAGGGTAACACTGGGTTAGGGGGTAAAACTATCTGTAGGGTCACAGCAGGATAACACTGGGTTAGGGGGTAAAACTATCTGTAGGGTCACAGCAGGGTAACACTGGGTTAGGGGGTAAAACTATCTGTAGGGTCACAGCAGGATAACACTGGGTTAGGGGGTAAAACTATCTGTAGGGTCACAGCAGGGTAACACTGGGTTAGGGGTAAAACTATCTGTAGGGTCACAGCAGGGTAACACTGGGTTAGGGGGTAAAACTATCTGTAGGGTCACAGCAGGGTAACACTGGGTTAGGGGGTAAAACTATCTGTAGGGTCACAGCAGGATAACACTGGGTTAGGGGGTAAAACTATCTGTAGGGTCACAGCAGGGTAACACTGGGTTAGGGGTAAAACTATCTGTAGGGTCACAGCAGGGTAACACTGGGTTAGGGGTAAAACTATCTGTAGGGTCACAGCAGGGTAACACTGGGTTAGGGGGTAAAACTATCTGTAGGGTCACAGCAGGGTAACACTGGGTTAGGGGGTAAAACTATCTGTAGGGTCACAGCAGGGTAACACTGGGTTAGGGGGTACAACTATCTGTAGGGTCACAGCAGGGTAACACTGGGTTAGGGGGTAAAACTATCTGTAGGGTCACAGCAGGTTAACACTGGGTTAGGGGGTAAAACTATCTGTAGGGTCACAGCAGGGTAACACTGGGTTAGGGGGTAAAACTATCTGTAGGGTCACAGCAGGGTAACACTGGGTTAGGGGTAAAACTATCTGTAGGGTCACAGCAGGATAACACTGGGTTAGGGGTAAAACTATCTGTAGGGTCACAGCAGGATAACACTGGGTTAGGGGTAAAACTATCTGTAGGGTCACAGCAGGGTAACACTGGGTTAGGGGGTAAAACTATCTGTAGGGTCACAGCAGGGTAACACTGGGTTAGGGGGTAAAATTATCTGTAGGGTCACAGCAGGATAACACTGGGTTAGGGGGTAAAACTATCTGTAGGGTCACAGCAGGGTAACACTGGGTTAGGGGGTAAAACTATCTGTAGGGTCACAGCAGGGTAACACTGGGTTAGGGGGTAAAACTATCTGTAGGGTCACAGCAGGGTAACACTGGGTTAGGGGCTTAGAGTATATATGAATAGAGAAGACACCCGAGTTCTCCTTCCATCCACTTGCATTAAGTTGCTCAAAAGCGCATGAGGCGATTTCACTCCTCCTTCCTGGTAGGAACAGAGTGCATTCTGGGACGGATTGCAATGGTGAGTGGCCCCAAACACATGAACGTGCTGCCATGTGTTTGGGGCCAGGCTGCAATACCTTCATTCGGCCACTATGTCCATTTCGCCTCAGGGTTTCCTCTGGGTGCCTTCTCTATTCATATATACTCTAAGGTTAGGGGTAAAACTAATAAATAAGAAAGATAGAAAGACATTAGGGGTGGTTCAGAGGTATCCATCAATCAATGAATCAATGGATCATCCGTGTGTGCGTGCGTGCGTGCCTACCTCCTCCTGGATGTACTGCAGAAGGAAGGGAGAGGCTCTCAGGTTGTCGACGGGGATGTTGAAGAAGCCCTGGATCTCCTTCTGATGGAGGTCCATGGTGATTAGATGAGTCAGACCTGGAGCACACACACAATGACACACAGGTTTACATGTTCTACGTAGAATTAATTAAGAAGCTGCCAATCCTGGTCACTAAACTGCCTCCTCCTGGCCAGCCGGGGCGCCAGATGGA
>NC_139708.1:37056142-37061142 GCF_964188405.1 Protomyctophum parallelum
ATCTATCGGAGATTCTGACTTTCAAATGTACATCATTCTTGTTTTGATTGTTCCATCAGATACGACAGTTGTATTGTTCTTTCTGCTTTGGCAATGTAAATGTATGTTTTCTCATGCCAATAAAGCCCTTTGAATTGAATTGACAGGCAGCCTTCATAAATGTACTGCCTGAGAGAAAAAGGCCAAATACTGTCTTGCTTCCAGTGCAAACCTCTTGGTGGAGCATATACGCTGTGACCTTGGGTTATCTAAGGCAGTATTATCTTACATTACATTCTCTGTAATGTCAAATAAACTACTACACTATAGGGCTTTAAGCAACTAGTCGACTATTCAACTAGTCCAGGGGTTTTCAACTGAGTATGAACCAGGGACCACCACCCTGACTGAGAATCAACCTGGGGACCACCACCCTGACTGAGAATCAACCTGGGGACCACCACCCTGACTGAGAATCAACCTGGGGACCACCACCCTGACTGAGAATTAACCTGGGGACCATTGTTGTGTTGGGAGGGGGGATATGGTCATGGTGTGGGGGAAATAAATTAACCTTCCATATTAAACTCATGTTGCTGTTCATTGTAACTTATTCTATGAGTAAGCAGACACTTGCGATTGATTATGGGCACAGTTCCTTGTAATGGTGACTCAACCAGGCAATCCGGTATGGTTTCCCTTGAGATTCTAACTCACTTTTCTGTGGAAGTTCTTGACATCCGACTTCCCAGTAACTGACAACATCGATGCGTCATAATTTGTCACCAGATCATTTACTGCATTGTTTCTCAACTTTCTCTAACCCTAACCCAATACAATAAATTCAAATATGAAACTTCACTTTCCTACATTACTAAATGCATGGTCAGGGACCACATGCAACACCTTCACGGACCACCAGTGGTCCACGGACCACCTGTTGAAAACCCATGAACTAGTCCACTAGTAAATCCACTAGTCGACCTTGTTAGTACTAGTTGAGTAGTACCAACAAGGGTACTAGTGTAGGCCTCAAGATCAGCTAGAATGCTATATTATAGTCACCAATGTACACAGTTTTTAAATGTACAAATATTATTAAAAAGGAAAAGTTTTTTTTTCTTTATACTTAACCCATTCTGGACTGAGGTCAATTTAAAAAAAAGGCTTCTAAATCCTAACATCTTTCTGAAAAACCCATGTTTCTATGTCAGTGGTGCTCAACCTTTTTCATGTCAAGGACCCCCAGAATTATCTCTATTGGGCCACGGACCCCCATCTCAAAATATGTAGTTCCAGGGACCCCCCCCCCCCCCCCCCCAGAAGCCAATATTTTAGTTAAAAATGTTCGCTCTGAAATATATATTAAAAGATTTGCACCACATGTTTTCACGACTTTAAAAAAATAGCAGACCTACAAGCTACTGTATGAGCTTGTATAGATCTGCTATTTTTCAATAGCTAAAGTAGAACCGAATGCTTGAAACACCAAGAGGGGTTCCCGTTCAGAATGGGTTAAACTAGTCGACTAGTTGACTAGTAAACTAGGCAGCTAGTCAACTAGTAAAAATCACACCCGTGTGAACCGAGTGATGGAGCTCCCCATCCCCCCCCCCCCCCCCACACCTCTCTCTCATTAGCAGGCAACATTGCAGCACTATCCCTCTCTGTTTCTGGCGCCCCCTATTGGTACCCTATAGTCATATACTGGTGCTCATGACCACATACATTCTAGGGATGCCACAAAGTGACCATCAGCCAAATCGAATAGTCGACAGCTCTGGCGATTAATAATCGATTAATCGAACCTCCTCCCCCCCAAAAAAAAAAAAAGTATATTATGCACATGCCATGGTCACATAACCATTATATGTTGAGTGCATGCTTTGATGGTTACAGTTTTATAATCAGTTTTGATGAGTAAACCTTTGTGGAGATCTTCTCAGTGCCATTCAGGATGGAAAATTAAATCCATTTGGATTTGGGGAGAAGTAGTTTCATAAGGGGCTGGTATACATTGACATAACAACGCGTCATCAGAGCGCAGGGAGGGGCGTCACCTGCGACTACGCGGCTCCGCCCACCCCCCGGGGTAAGATTTGTGATTTGTGATTTGCTCTCGTTCACTGCAATGCAATTTGCGGCATTTTCAAAACAATATTGCGCAGAGTAGCGATTATCAAACGTATTTGCAATGCCATACGTTGAAAGATCTGTTGCCCGCGGACAAGGCACGCTACCTCCGCAAGTTAGATATTATCGGCATAGATGTTTGTCCGTATGTGATTAAGGATTGGAAAAAGTTGCATTGGCAGCCATAGAAAATTCTGCCCTGGGTAAAAGACCGGATGTGATGTTTTTGGGCGTTCCTGTCTTGTTAAATAACCGGCTGTGACGTTTTTGGGCGTTCCTGTCTTGTTTCGTGTCAGTGTATTAAGTACTTGATATAAAGAGAACATGTTCAGTTCACTAGTCTACACTCTACTCTACACCTGCCTTCATTTCATCTGATTGTCTGTCTGGCAGGCACTTAACAAGCGATCGTTAACTGTGTCTGTTAGAGAGAGGGGCAGAGAACTTGATTTATACTTATATTCTCCACTCTGATGAAGGTACATGTTCGATATAGCATGCAGCCTTACTTACGATTTCGGAGACTACGATGATTAATCGGAAAATCGATTAATCGGCGGCATCCCTAATACATTCATAGGTGTACAGTACGGACATTGCTGGTTGTAGGAGTGGTTGCACCGCTCAAAAAACCACTAGAAGGTAAATCCCTGCTACTCACTCTGCGATCCTCTTGCCCATCTCGCGGCTGCCAGGGTGTGAGTTCCCCGTGAAGATGACCAGGCCTCCCTTGGTGTTGTTCATGTCTTTGGGATCTCGTCTTTGGGATCTGCTGCTCTCCTCGCACTCGGGCAGTGGATCCCTGGGCACCCACGCTGCGCTGAGCCCTTCCTATTGGTGGATGGAAGCACATCAATCAATCAATCACACATCAATCAAAGTAAGCAGTACAGAGCAGCAGTGTTGTTTTCGTCGACTAAAACTATGACGGGAAATGTCCGTCGACTACCTTTTTTCCACTGACAAAAACATACATTAAAAACAAAATGAAAACTAAGCCATGATGACTAAAACTATGACTAAATATAGTGTCGATTTTGTCGACAAAGAAAAACTAGACTAAAATGTTAGGAAGGGACTAGTGGACAAGAGACCCAGTATAAGTAAAATATACAAATCATTTTACACTTGGTTGCATGCTGAAAATAGCAGATCTACAAGCTCACAACGCGTTGCGCTGCGACGTGAGCTTGTAGATCTGCTATTTTCAGCAAGTATAAAATCAGCCATTACGACGGCATCAAGGCCCGCCAAAACACATTTTAGTCGACTAAATCACCTGTAGATTTCGTCGACTAAAATCTCATGACATTAGACAAACACTAATACATTCCATGTGACTAAAACTAAAGTGAAAACTACTCAAGAGACTATGACTAAAAACTAAAACAGAGATTTGCTGCCAAAAACAGTACATACGTTAAAGCGTTTTCTACTGACCATTGGCTGTGGGGCTGCTTAGCGATCACTGACTGAAGGTCACACTGCGGTTCACTGACCTGTTATCATGTGACAGTAATGTAAACATAACCAACATTATCAGCTTATCGTTGTATTGTGAGAATGGGAGGACACTTTCACAATGTGTTGTGTTTTAGACATTCTCCAATCTCCAGTCTGTACTGGGAAATGCATGGCCACCAGCACCACTAACTATGCAAAACAAACACATTTTAATGAGGTTTATGCACTGTTACTGTAGCAAAGCTTTCACTATTGCTGCCTGGGGGAACTACTTCAGATTTTCACATTCTCACAATGTGTTCCAGACTCCGGAATCTTTTTTTATATCGTTTATTAAACAAATTCCACACACTGATGAAGGCTGGATAGCGCCCGGAACGTTTGTCCCTGTTCAAATATGAAATACACAATTTGAACTTGAAGTCTTGGTGTGTGCGACCCACTACCGTTATTTTTTATATAATGTTTATTAATAAACAAAATTAAAAAAGATTCTGGAGTCTGGAAAATGGTGATGGCTTTTTCAATATATATATAATATTATATCTAATAATGGTGATGGCTTTTTCAAGCCTGCTTGAAATCACTGCCGGTGTTATGAAAAATAAAATGAATCTATTAAGAATCTTATGAGACTATCGGTGCGTTCACAAAATACTTTCTAGATTATATGGATTCTTCTTCTTTTTTTCCTTGACGACGACAAAATAAGATTTAGGTGGTAGCCTTTTTATTAAGATTTCTAAGACTGAATTTATGACAGAGTGAGACAACTTATTTTTAATGACCTGCGATGCGTAGGCTGTCAGTGACAATTTTGTGTGTGTGTGTGTGTGTGTGTGTGTGGTATGTGCGCGCGCGCGTGCGTGTGCGAGACAGAGAGACATGTTGTGGGTGTGTGCGTGAGGGGCAGACAGTAGACAGTTTGTGGTTACCGGTGTGGTATGTGTGCTGAGAGAGAGACAGCCGAACCACATTAACACAATATAATTTGTAAGTAATCCAGAAGCCCAATTAATTAATGCCTACAATTGGATCAGTAAGAATTGTGCGTTAGTTTAAATTGAACATGTTCTCAATCTGACATCATTTCAGTTGATGATCATCGTGCTTTAGTTATATATCTTCAACAGCCCAATTTCAGTGGCGTGCACAGACATTTAGAGGGGCAGGTGCTCAAGTGAAAAAAGGGCACCTTGTGCAGCGCATTTTGGGGCGGGAACCCATTTTGGTGCTTTAGCTATTGAAAAATAGCAGATCTACAAGCTCATAGCGCGCGCGCTATGAACTTGTAGGTCTGCTATTTTTCTTTAATCGAAGAACCACTGACATAGAAACATAGCTTTAGATTGTGGGGGCCTAAATAATATAGTAGAAGCGTTTTTTTTATCAAGATTTGATCAATGTCACCGCATGGTCCACAC
>NC_139708.1:37063642-37097568 GCF_964188405.1 Protomyctophum parallelum
TGATCTACAAGCTCACAACGCTGCGACGCGTTGTGGGCTTGTAGATCGACTATTTTCAGCAAGTGTAAAATCTGTCCGACAAAATTAATTTTAGTCGACTAAATCACCTGTAGATTTAGTCGACTAAAATTGCGTGACATTTAATCGACTACAACTAGACTAACACTAAGACATTCCAGGTGACTAAAATGTGACTAAAACTAAATGTAAACTATTCAAAAGACTATGACTAAAACTAAAATCAAAATGTTCTGCCAAAAACAACACTGCTCTCAACTATTTTCAAATGTCTCAAGTGTGTTTTGTGTGTGGTGTTTTGTAATACTAATCAAAATCAACATAACTAAAGTTTTCAAATAATTGCAGTAAAAGTGCATTTGAAGTAAAAGTATATTGGAAATACCTCAATACCTTACCTTACTTAAAAGGACAACTTAAACAATTAGGTTCATGTTCTATAGGTTGTTATTAGAGAAACTAAAAGATGAGTGTTTATTTTTTTCATTTGCTGCTTTCTTTCGAGCATGGGGCTAAATATGTATTTTTTTACAACATTTTATAGCGATTCATTTTTTTAAATGCTACTATAGTCCTAATAAACCCCAGGAAATTTAATCTGGCCACAAAACATCACGAGATCTACTGAATGTGCGTCAAACTGACATATTGAGCCTATGACACACATAAGTGTGGCTTCCCCCCAGTATAGGCTACCTTCATATTCAGTAGATCCTTTGATTTTTTTTGTGGCCAGATGTAATTTCCTGGGGTTTATTATTTAGGACTATAGTAAATAATAATAAAAAAAATCGCCATAATATTTTGTAAAAGAATACATATTTAGCCCCATGCTCGAATGCCCCCGCCCCCCTGTAAAAAAACAGCTAAAATCCCTAAAACGAAAGAAAGCAGCAAATGAAAAAAATCTTTTACTTTCTCTAATAACATCCTAAAACAAGTTTAAAGTAGGCCTATACTTGAGTTCCTGTATACTTATATACTACTTACTTTACAGTTTACACCACTGGATAAGATAAAATGAAGGTAGAAGAATAGCATTAATAGGAATGACTGCATAGATTTATATGCAGAAGATGTCCAGTGTGAGACAAGGGCCCTATTTTCGCCCTTATCACTAAACTTCTTTATAGCCTTTTCACTATTTTGAAATCACACACCGATCTACAAGTTCACAATGTGTCGCTGTAGATCGGCTATACGCTATACGGTATGTGAAGTATTTAATGTTTTTCAAAATAGTACAAAACGGCAAAGAAGTTTAGGTATAAGGCACTGGCAACATAAGTATGAATTGTATTTTCCTTTGATCTTTTCATCTGATCTCTCTATCTCTCCTCCTGTGTTTCACTCTTAACCCATTCTGAACGGGAACCCATTTTGGTGTTAGCATCATGTTATGCTTTAGCTATTGAAAAATAGCAGATCTACAAGCTCATAGCGCGCCACCGAGTGGCGCGCTACGAGCTTGTAGGTCTGCTATTTTTGAAAAATCGAAGAACGACTGACATTTTTAGAATCTGATCTCAGGTCAGAATGGGTTCATCAGACCAGTGTGTGTCCAGTGGAAACCTTGTATGAATCTGATCTCAGGTCAGAAATAAACTGCTGAATTTCCACACACAGATCTATAATGGTCGATCATTTAATTTTCTAAATATGCCCACTATGATATATCTTCTATCTCTCCTTGTTCTCTCTCTTCTTCATCTTCCTCTCCTTCCAATGTTTGCCCTCCTCATGATACCTCCTCCTGTTCTGTTTGTTTTGCCTTAAACTGCCCTCAGTGTGTGTGTGTGTGTGTGTGTGTGTGTGTGTGTGTGTGTGTGTGTGTGTGTGTGTACAGTGTGTGTGTGTGTGTGTGTGTGTGTGTGTGTGTGTGTGTGTGTGTGTGTGTGTGTGTGTGTGTGTGTGTGCGTGCGTGCGTGCGTGCGTGCGTGCGTGCGTGCGTGCGTGCGTGCGTGCGTGCGTCTCAACAGTTACTGTTGCTGTGTGTTTGTTCATGGTGCAAACATCTGACTCAACCTCTTAACCTGAAGCAAGTGGCACAAGTGTATATTTGGTGGGGAGTGTCACTGCAGTCGCCCTACACACACACACACACACACACACACACACACACACACACACACACACACACACACACAGGCATTCTGTTAGTTTAATGGACAGTGCTAAGTGGCTTTTCGACAGACTGTTTCCTTGTCTGGCCGTTGATTGAATCCTGTGTGAACCTTCCTTCCTGTGTCTCCAAAAACACACTTAGATAAACAACGCTACCAGAGGTAGAGACTAGAGAGAGATATAGGTGACACAAACATGGAGAGAGAGAGAGACAGAAACAGACACACAGAGAGAGAGAGAGAGAGAGAGAGAGAGAGAGAGAGAGGCATTTAGGACCCACAATCATGCACTTGTTTAGTCTAAAGCTTAATTTATACTCCATTGCACATAAACTATATAGGCTTTGGTTTAGTTGTATACTGCATGGAGTGCTTGTGTTTTACGAGGATGCTTCAGCAATACAAGAATGGTATTGTGTTGGTCAGTAAAACTATTGCATTGAAGAAGTAATAGTCAACCTGCATGTGCACTTAAGCCTCTCCAGATGATCCAAAATGCAGCAGCTCGCTTGGTCTTCAACCAGCCAAAATTCTCACATGTCTCCCCCCTGCTCCGCTCCCTCCACTGGCTCCCGGTCGCTGCCCGCACAGAATACAAAACTCTGATGCTGGCATTCAAAGCAACCAAAGGTATGGCTCCCCCATATCTTGCAAGTATGATTGAACCCTACAAACCCTCCCGCGCACTCAGATCAGCCAAAGCAGGGAAACTGGAAGTACCCTCACTAAAAACCCTGGGACAACGCTCCACACGTCCCAAACTCTTCTCCCTTCTGGCTCCAAAACTGTGGAATGCACTTCCCATTGCAGTCAGAACTGCAGCATCACTCCCAATCTTCCGTCGTAGCCTGAAAACCCACCTTTTCAGACTCCATCATGGCCCATAGCACTTACCCTAACCCCTTAGATAGCATTTCTGTTGGCTTAGATAGCATTTGACACAGACTTATAGCATGTTATGTAGACAGCACTATAATTGTATTGTATATAGTCATAGCACGCCATAGTACATATGTATAGCATAGTAGTAAATATAGTTTATATGTATAGTGTATGTATAGCTTCATTATATAGATATTCCACTGTTACTTTCTGAGCTTACGCATGTTTCATGATAAATGCTTTTATGTGATGTATTCCCATGCTTTTGTTCTTGCTTAAATGTAAGTCGCTCTGGATTAAGAGCGTCTGCTAAATGCCTAAATTGTAAATTGTAAATTGTAACCTGCATGTAGAAAAACAGAAAACGAAGGGCACCTCTTTCAATTGAATTGTTAGTGTTATAGGCTAGCTAGCTTGCTTTGTATGTTCTTATGTAAGGATTTGTGGAGGAGGCAGAGAGCAGGATCGAAGGACCATACATCGCCCACACACACACACACACACACACACACACACACACACACACACACACACACACACACACACACACACACACACACACACACACCCCGCACAAGGCCACATGTTGAAGGATGCGGCTTTACTGAAACACACTATCTTCATCGCTGTGCGGACTGCAGTCTTCATCGCTGTGTGGACTGCAGTCTTCATCGCTGTGCAGACCACAGTCTTCATCACTGTGTGGACTGCAGTCTTCATCGCTGTGTGGACTGCAGTCTTCATCACTGTGTGGACTGCAGTCTTCATCACTGTGTGGACTGCAGTCTTCATCGCTGTGCAGACTGCAGTCTTCATCACTGTGTGGACTGCAGTCTTCATCACTGTGCAGACTGCAGTCTTCATCACTGTGTGGACTGCAGTCTTCATCACTGTGCAGACTGCAGTCTTCATCACTGTGTGGACTGCAGTCTTCATCACTGTGTGGACTGCAGTCTTCATCACTGTGTGGACTGCAGTCTTCATCACTGTGTGGACTGCAGTCTTCATCACTGTGTGGACTGCAGTCTTCATCACTGTGCAGACTGCAGTCTTCATCACTGTGTGGACTGCAGTCTTCATCACTGTGTGGACTGCAGTCTTCATCACTGTGCAGACTGCAGTCTTCATCGCTGTGCGGACTGCAGTCTTCATCACTGTGCAGACTGCAGTCTTCATCACTGTGCAGACTGCAGTCTTCATCGTTGTGGACTGCAGTCTTCATCACTGTGCAGACTGCAGTCTTCATCACTGTGCAGACTGCAGTCTTCATCACTGTGCAGACTGCAGTCTTCATCACTGTGCAGACTGCAGTCTTCATCGCTGTGCGGACTGCAGTCTTCATCACTGTGCAGACTGCAGTCTTCATCGCTGTGCAGACTGCAGTCTTCATCACTGTGTGGACTGCAGTCTTCATCACTGTGTGGACTGCAGTCTTCATCACTGTGTGGACTGCAGTCTTCATCACTGTGCAGACTGCAGTCTTGATCACTGTGTGGACTGCAGTCTTCATCACTGTGTGGACTGCAGTCTTCATCACTGTGCAGACTGCAGTCTTCATCACTGTGTGGACTGCAGTCTTCATCACTGTGTGGACTGCAGTCTTCATCACTGTGTGGACTGCAGTCTTCATCACTGTGTGGACTGCAGTCTTCATCACTGTGTGGACTGCAGTCTTCATCACTGTGCAGACTGCAGTCTTCATCACTGTGTGGACTGCAGTCTTCATCACTGTGTGGACTGCAGTCTTCATCACTGTGCAGACTGCAGTCTTCATCGCTGTGCGGACTGCAGTCTTCATCACTGTGCAGACTGCAGTCTTCATCACTGTGCAGACTGCAGTCTTCATCGTTGTGGACTGCAGTCTTCATCACTGTGCAGACTGCAGTCTTCATCACTGTGCAGACTGCAGTCTTCATCACTGTGCAGACTGCAGTCTTCATCACTGTGCAGACTGCAGTCTTCATCGCTGTGCGGACTGCAGTCTTCATCACTGTGCAGACTGCAGTCTTCATCGCTGTGCAGACTGCAGTCTTCATCACTGTGTGGACTGCAGTCTTCATCACTGTGTGGACTGCAGTCTTCATCACTGTGTGGACTGCAGTCTTCATCACTGTGCAGACTGCAGTCTTGATCACTGTGCAGACTGCAGTCTTCATCACTGTGCAGACTGCAGTCTTCATCACTGTGCAGACTGCAGTCTTCATCACTGTGTGGACTGCAGTTTTCATCGCTGTGCGGACTGCAGTCTTCATCGCTGTGCAGACTGCAGTCTTCATCACTGTGTGGACTGCAGTCTTCATCACTGTGCAGACTGCAGTCTTCATCGTTGTGGACTGCAGTCTTCATCGCTGTGCGGACTGCAGTCTACCTAGTAAAAAAGGAAAAAGGTATATGAAAAGAGACCATAGGCCTACTGCATCAAAAGTAATCAGCAATGTATCAACTCCTAATTCTATATGCTTTTCAGGGTGTTGTGTCCCCTGGGTGTGGTGTCCCCTGGGTGGGGTGTCCCCATGAAGTTCAAAATCCTCAGTTCAAATATGATTATTTTGGGGGTCTCCAGTTCAAATATGATTATTTAGTGGGGTCTCCAGTTCAAATATGATTATTTTGGGGCGTCGTGACCTGAAAAGTACCATTGGTGTAGGGCCAGGCTACTGTAGAAAAGCACTGATTCTCAACATTTTATTGTCAAGTACCCCCAGTTTGACTTTGATATGCAATGCATTTGACCACAGACCTGATTTTTTTTTTTCTCTGAGATAAACAGTCTACTAAATTAAATAATAA
This sequence comes from Protomyctophum parallelum, assembly GCF_964188405.1. NCBI lineage: Eukaryota > Metazoa > Chordata > Actinopteri > Myctophiformes > Myctophidae > Protomyctophum > Protomyctophum parallelum. The sequence continues at coordinate 37,069,456 of NC_139708.1, forward strand.
TAATAAACTTTTTCAACTTTTTAATTAGGCTATAGTTGTGTGTTGTCCTGGGATCCAGAACTTCAAAATCCCAAACTACAAAAGCCTTAATTCAACATGAAATTACTGAAGAAATCATTTTCTAATTTTTTCATTTTTTGAATTAATGAAAAATAAAATAAACTAAATAAGAGACCCATAAATATGTGTCCACGACCCACAAAAGGGCCTGAGTCCGACTGTCCGAACCATAGACTGTAAAAAATATGGACAAAGCGTTCCCCGGGTCTAACATGAACGTAAAATGAAGCCTGTAATAATATGCTAATTCCTGATGTAAGTCGCCATCTTTGGTACCAGCTGGCCATTGGCTGGCTCCGTTTTGTATACCAGCTGGTCATTGGCTGCCCAGACAACGAGGCGGGACTTCCCCCCTTCTTCTCCGTTGGTTTTTATTTTGACTCGAGTGGGAGGGGAATCCCGATCATAGACTGTAATGGTAGCCACGCCCCTCAGAACATACGCGATGGTTTTTTTTCTTTATGGTCATTTTTTTAATTAATGGGACCATAATTTTCCAAAAAGAATATTATGACATTAGAAATGAGACTTTAAACTAGTGACTGGAAGAAGAAAGTATTCATGACCATGTTTATTAAGGTAATACAGTCTAGGTGAAGTTGGGCCAAAATACATGGGCCTCTATGGAGCTATGGGGCTTTTTGGGTCCGGTCCAGCGCCACAACAGGCCATTATATGAACTACCGATTTCAAATGAGGCTTCACGAAATATCTGGCTGACTGCCCCCCTGGTCCGAACCAGTGTTTTGGGAATATACAGTAATAATAATAATAATAAAAAATATATATATATACAGTGGTACATTAGCTCATCAGCAAAGGGCATTAGCGGGCTGTGGACCAGAGCTAGTAGTGGTATACATAATACTATATCAGATAGGAGGAGGATTCATATTAATATTCGTGTATATATATGTTTTGTTTCAGAACCCCACTCGTCAATTAATAGGACCATTATATAGCCGGTATTTGAACTCCATGCATCAGCAGCACAGCAGCGCCCCCCTCTGGCTGCAGCACGAGCCATTTAGCAGCGCGAGCCCATCGCCAGCCAGCTGTAGGGGCGCGCGTGCGTGCGTGCGTGCGTGCCCAGCCCCCCCCCCCCCCCCACACGCGGCTCCAGAACGAGCAGCAGCGGCACGCGGAGAGAGAGAGAGAGAGAGATGATGGCTGCAGCAGCAACAGCAGCAGCATCGCTGGATAATAATTCTGTTTACTACGACGACACACCGACGCACGGGAGAAGCTGAGGAACGCGCACGGCCGCACCGCACGCACAGCAGTTTTTTATTTAACAAAAAAAAACGCACATGCATTTATTATATTTGTGTTGTTTATTATTATTAGGCTAGTGTGTACGGGTTTAATTGTCAGACATCCACAACACGGACAGACAGGACACGGCTGCTGCGGTATCCCGCCGTGATTAGAGGCCGTCACGTCAGAGAGAGAGAGAGAGAGAGAGAGAGAGAGAGAGAGAGAGTAGCGGCTGCTACGTCTCTAAACGTTGTTTATCTCCTTAATATTATCGCCCCGGCTCGTTAATTCTCTCTCGGCGGTGTCATTTTTTTTTTTTTTTTTTAAACAAGAATAATTACTATTTCGGTGGAAACAGCTGCGGGGGTGGTGGAGGGAGGGGGGGGGGCGCTACCGACGAAACCTCCGGTTCAGTTCCAAAAGCGTCAAAGCGGTTTTTAACTGCGTGGCTGCTGCGTGCCACCGCCAGATGAGGAGCAGCAAGCGAGGAGGAGGAGGAGGAGGGAGACCTGTCCGTGGCTGCATGGAGCCTTAGAGAGAAAGAGAGACCTGTCCGTGGCTGTATGGAGCCTTAGAGAGAAAGAGAGACCTGTCCGTGGCTGCCGTAGAGAGAGAGAGAGAGAGACCTGTCCGTGGCTGCATGGCTACAGTGGGAAGCTGCACCGACCAACCCTAACCCCATCACCACCAGCAGCAGCAGCAGCCAGGTGTCATTAGCTGCTGGACTCGGAGCCAGGAGAGTCAAACCGCCTGTCGCCACCGTTATAGAACCACGTTCAGTGGTGGAAGACGAGAGCATCCCTCCCTCCCTCGAGTCCCTCCCTCTCTCCTCCCTCTCTCCCTCCCCCCCCCCATAGGTCTGTTACTAGTCTAGTCTGGGTTTAAAGCCAGAGGAGGGCGTCTGTTTGGGTCGGCCCGGTGCTGGCCGTGAGGTGAGAAACGCACCTCCCCGGGGGGTGGCGGAGGTGGTGGTGACTGCTGGGCTGACTGTCTGGGAGGAGGAGGAGGAGGAGGAGGAGGAGGAGGATGCTGGAATAGAGCGGCGGTGCTGCTCAGTCCGTGGTGAAGATGGGGAAGGACCAGGAACTGCTGCAGGCGGTCAAGACCGAGGACCTGCTCACCGTTCAGAAGCTGCTGCAGAGGCCTCGGCCCGGGAAAGCAAGTAAGGCTGGTTCTGTTCTGTTCTATTCTATTCTGTTCTATTCTATTGACACCGCCGGTGCTGTGGCCTGGCCTGTGTGGCGTGTATACTATACCATTGTTTCTAAATCTATTCAGTTTAGTTCTGTAACATTCTGACCGGCTCGGTCCCGGTGCTGGGAGTGGTCCCGGTGCTGGGAGTGGTCGTGAAGTTGGATCATTAAGATGACAGTTGATCAGAGCGTCAGTCGTGAAGATTTCACATGCAGAGGTTGTCTGTGTGTGTGTGTGTGTGTGTGTGTGTGTGTGTGTGTGTGTGTGTGTGTGTGTGTGTGTGTGTGTGTGTGTGTGTGTGTGTGTGTGTGTGTGTGTGTGTGTGTGTGTGTGTGTGTTGTGTGCACGCGTGTGTGTGTGCATGTTTATCTGTGTGACGCGTGTGGCTGCGTGCGTGCGTGTGTGTGTGAGTGGGTTGGGTATTCCAGTGATGAAGGTGAGGGTCGGTTTGGGGGGGCATGCATCGGGGTGTATCAGGGTGGTGGGGTGGGGGGGCATGCATCAGGGTGTATCAGGGTGGTGGGGTGGGGGGGGCATGCATCGGGGTGTATCAGGGTGGTGGGGTGGGGGGGCATGCATCGGGGTGTATCAGGGTGGTGGGGTGGGGGGGCATGCATCGGGGTGTATCAGGGTGGTGGGGTGGGGGGGCATGCATCGGGGTGTATCAGAGGAGTGATCGCTGATCGGAGAGTCATGGTCCGTTGCGAGACCCCCATCCCACATCTCAGCGCACTGCAGAGAGAGAGAGAGAGAGAGAGAGAGAGAGAGAGAGAGAGAGAGAGAGAGAGAGAGAGAGAGAGAGAGAGAGAGAGAGAGAGAGAGAGAGAGAGAGAGAGAGAGAGAGAGAGAGAGAGAGAGAGAGAGAGAGAGAGAGAGAGAGAGAGAGAGAGAGAGAGAGAGATGACAGGCAGTGACACTGGCGGCCTTCGGACTGTCAAGGTTCAACATCACCTTCAATGTCACCCCCGCTCCACCACACACGCACACACACACACACACACACACACACACACACACACACACACACACACACACACACACACACACACACACACACACACACACACACAGACTACCCAGACACACTCAGCAAACACAGGAGATAACATGCCCATAATGTGTATTGGTGGGCGGATAGATACTCTTTGCTTCTTGCATGTTCTATTCATTGTCTCCTGTCTCCACCAGGCCGAAGGCATGGGGGGAGAGTATGTTTTGCACTCCGTCCGTCCGTCCGTGTGTGTGTCCGTCCGTCCGTCCGTCCGTCCGTCCGTCCGTGTGTCCGTGAGCAGCTAATCTCAGCCACCGTTAACCCGGTCGATGCCAAATTTTGCACACACACTCCCTGGATGCCAACGATGAACCTCTGCCCCAAACTTTCCAGAACGGCCTCTTATAGCGCCACCAGGAGGCCGCTTTGTGCAAAACAAGTTTTTGCACAGTACACCTACAGATTTTGTCCAAACATCACGCAAATTGGTACACAGTCTCTCTAGAGCCATTCAACGAAACCAGTCTTTCAGATTTCTCACACTCCATCCTGATTGGTTAAGATTGGCTTCCAAAGTTCACAGGAGTGCTCAGTTTCAAACAAAATGCTGCAAATCATGAACACATCGCGTGATTTCCGTGAAATTGTGCACCCACATTCCCACTAGGCCGAGGACGAAATGCCACATGAACAATTTCAACTCAGCCTCAAGGTGGCGCTATAACTGGCCGAAAAGTGTTTTTACCTCTAACTGCACGGATCTGTGGATAACTTTGTATGCCAACTCCCTAGAGGCCAAGGAAAAACCTTTGTCTGGAATTTTTCACATCTGCTCTTTATAGCGCCACCAGGAGGCCGACATATGTAAAACACATTTTCTATTATTACTCCTTCAGATTTTATCCAAATTTCACGCAAATCGGTACACATGATCTCCATAGTCATGTGATCAAGACAGGTTTGTTTGATTTCTCATATTCCATCCTGATTGGCCACGATTGGCTCCTACAGTTTTCAGGAGTAGCCCACTTTGTACAAATCGCCACAACTCCTCAACGCAGCGTCCGATTGTGATGAAACTGTGCACGCATATTCCCACTAGGCTGAGGAAGAATCCTGGTGGAGACCTGTGCCCAGAAGGGCACTTTTTCTAGTTGTATTCTAGATTCTGCTCCCTTCTGTTTAGTGTGCCTTCCATTCTATGGTTGTTTACTTTATCTGCAGGCCATGTTGTGCTACAGCAGCCAGCGCTGTCTCACATCTACGGTGTGTGTGTGTGTGTGTGTGTGTGTGTGTGTGTGTGTGTGTGTGTGTGTGTGTGTGTGTGTGTGTGTGTGTGTGTGTGTGTGTGTGTGTGTGTGTGTGTGTGTGTGTGTGTGTGTGTCTCTGTAGTAAAGCCCAAACCACACCAAAGGGTCGTGTTGGGACAAAACGTTTTTTAAGGTAGACCACACCAGTGTAACTCATTGAGTTGCACTGGTGTGGTCTACCAGAGAGAGAGAGAGAGAGAGACTCTGAGAGTGAGAGAGAGAGAGAGAGGAGAGAGAGAGAGAGAGAGAGAGAGAGAGAGAGACACAGATATAGTGATAATACTGGATTGGAATGGAATGAGTTTCTCTTTGGCTTTAGAGATGAGAACAAGGGGAGGAGGAAAGGAAAAACATCATATTGAGTAAAAAAAATGGAACAAGTTCCTCTCTTGGCTAGGCAGACAGACAGACAGACAGACAGACAGACAGACAGACAGACAGACAGACAGACAAACAGACAGACAGACAGACAGACAGACAGGCCTAATCAATATATGTTTATTCATCCAGAGCCCATTTGTAGCCTTGCCTGTTTGTGCGTATACGACTACATGAATAGAATCACAGTCAAGACAAACGGATCGCTTAAAGGACACTTTCTGAATGGTGTGAATTGAACACTTAGCCCTGCGATTTAAAACAAATCCTTATTTCCAGCCTTAAATTGGACTAGTTGAAGCATTCCTTCCTCTTCCAGTATATACGTGTTTTATTTTTCCTTCAGTGGGCAATGGAACAATAGGACTGATTGGTTCAGCAGGGGAACCAACCAGAGCCAGGGAGAACATAATGGAACACAGAGGGAACCAACCAGAGCCAGGGAGAACATAATGGAACAGAGAGGGAACCAACCAGAGCCAGGGAGAGAACATAATGGAACACAGAGGGAACCAACCAGAGCCAGGGAGAACATAATGGAACATAGAGGGAACCAACCAGAGCCAGGGAGAACATAATGGAACATAGAGGGAACCAACCAGAGCCAGGGAGAACATAATGGAACATAGAGGGAACCAACCAGAGCCAGGGGGAGAACATAATGGAACACAGAGGGAACCAACCAGAGCCAGGGAGAACATAATGGAACACAGAGGGAACCAACCAGAGCCAGGGAGAACATATGATAATGGAACATAGAGGGAACCAACCAGAGCCAGGGGGAGAACATAATGGAACACAGAGGGAACCAACCAGAGCCAGGGGGAGAACATAATGGAACAGAGAGGGAACCAACCAGAGCCAGGGAGAACATAATGGAACATAGAGGGAACCAACCAGAGCCAGGGGGAGAACATAATGGAACACAGAGGGAACCAACCAGAGCCAGGGGGAGAACATAATGGAACACAGAGGGAACCAACCAGAGCCAGGGAGAGAACATAATGGAACATAGAGAATATTCCAGTCACTAACGCTGGAACAAACACACTCTCTCCATGACCACATGACCACCTCTGGCTCCTAGTGTCAATCTGTACGTTGATGTCACCAGTACACTCACCAGTATGCTAGTCACTGGTCAGACCACTCACCAGTATGCTAGTCACTGGTCAGACCACTCACCAGTATGCTAGTCACTGGTCAGACCACTCACCAGTATGCTAGTCACTGGTCAGATTTAACCTTTAACTTATTCACTTTTAAGCCCATTTGTTGACTTGCTTCTACAGTAATGGAAAAGTCTGTAAACTAATACTAGGGCAAAGTGCAGCACTCCCCAAAATAAAACCCTGTAGGATTCAGCGAAATGTGTGCTATACACACACACACTGTAAAGACTAGTATTTAGTACTGTAAATAATGACCGCTAATCAGCTGGAAAAAGAGCGTGCATACTGTATAGCTGTAGACAGACAATAGGTCAAAGTATGTGCAGTAAAACAATACGAACACAACCCGGCCTGAAAAGAAATACAAGACTACTTACTTATTTTAGATAAGTAGATAAATAGACTGAGTAGACTTAAATAGTGGAGAGCACATGCATTGCATGGAGCCTGTAGGCTCCAGTAGAATGCATTCCATACAGGTACAGCATGTTGTCCTTTTAAGGTGTCGAAGGCTGTCTGTAGTACTACAGCGCTGTGCATTTCAGCCAGTCACCCGGGATAATCAATCAATGTACCTGACGCCAAGGAGTCATCGTCACTGCCTATAATAATAATCACATAATCAGTCATCAGCACTGCATCGACGTTGGCATCAGCCAGAGAGCTTTCTGGTTCCATCTGGGTGCTTTGCCCCAGCGTACAGTAAGCCATGATTATCCCTTCCCTGCCAGGGACAACCATGTACTACTGTACCACATAATGGCTCTGAATTCAGTTCCACTGCACTGTCACTCATTCTCCCTATTGTCTCTCTCTCTCTCTCTCTCTCTCTCTCTCTCTCTCTCTCTCTCTATCTCTCTCTCTCTCTCTCTCTCTCTCTCTCTCTCTCTCTCTCTCAATTCAATTCAATTCAACAGGCTTTATTGGCATGACACAAGTGTTGCCAAAGCACAATCACAGATATGACAAACAACAACATAACAACATAATATCAATGACATGAAAAAATTAATTAAATAAATTAAAATAAAGCAGGTGGTGCAGAAAATAAAACATGGCATACTGTATGTGTGTCCTACTGGTTGTCCCTTTCTTGTGACAGGAATTGACATATTGTCAGTGTAACTCTGTAAGTGTAACTCTGTCTCTATAGCTCCGTCATCACAGTGTGTAGTTTTTACATTGTGTTAAGAAGTGTAACTCTGTCTCTATAGCTCCGTCATCACAGTGTGTAGTTTTTACATTGTGTTAAGAAGTGTAACTCTGTCTCTATAGCTCCGTCACCACAGTGTGTAGTTTTTACATTGTGTTAAGAAGTGTAACTCTGTCTCTATAGCTCCGTCATCACAGTGTGTAGTTTTTACATTGTGTTAAGAAGTGTAACTCTGTCTCTATAGCTCCGTCATCACAGTGACAGCACAGCCTCTCCTCTCTGGGCAGCCAGGTCTGTCTGTGTCTGCCCTTCTCTATTGCCAGACTATGATCACACTCTCTCTCTCTCTCTCTCTCTCTCTCTCTCTCTCTCTCTCTCTCTGTATGTCCTGTTAAATCCTGTCCTTCCAATGTGCCATTTCTGTTTCCTTTTTGATTTATTAGCCGCTATTATTCTATTATAAGCCACTGGGTGGGTCGGGGGGTCGCGTGATGTTTGGTCCTAAAATGTCAAGTGCAAACTGAGAGCTGGTTATCATGAATTACGTGCTTGGTTTCTTGTAGTTGCAACCTTACCACGCCTCCTTCTACACACACACACACACACACACACACACACACACACACACACACACACACACACACACACACACACACACACACACACACACACACACACACACACACGTACACACACACACGTACACACACACGTACACACACACACGTACAGTGCACACACAGAAAGCGCTTCTTGACCTTGGGGCCTGTTGGGCTACTAATGTCATGCCTAGGATGTTGTGAGTGTCAGGTGGACTCAGACACAGACAGGAACACAGACACAGACAGGAACACAGACACAGACAGGAACACAGACACAGGCACAGACACAGACACAGACAGGAACACAGACACAGACAGAACCACAGACACAGACAGGAACACAGACACAGACAGGAACACAGACACAGACACAGACACAGACACAGACAGGAACACAGACACAGACAGGAACACAGACACAGACAGGAACACAGACACAGACACAGACACAGACACAGACAGGAACACAGACACAGACACAGACACAGACACAGACACAGACAGGAACACAGACACAGACACAGACACAGACACAGACAGGAACACAGACACAGACAGGAACACAGACACAGACACAGACAGGAACACAGACACAGACAGGAACACAGACACAGACAGGAACACAGACACAGACAGGAACACAGACACAGACACAGACAGGAACACAGACACAGACAGGAACACAGACACAGACAGGAACACAGACACAGACACAGACAGGAACACAGACACAGACAGGAACACAGACACAGACACAGACACAGACACAGACAGGAACACAGACACAGACAGGAACACAGACACAGACACAGACAGGAACACAGACAGACACAGACAGGAACACAGACACAGACAGGAACACAGACACAGACAGGAACACAGACACAGACACAGACAGGAACACAGACACAGACAGGAACACAGACACAGACAGGAACACAGACACAGGCACAGACACAGACACAGGCACAGGCACAGACACAGACACAGACAGTAATGACAGAGAGGGGGGACTGTGCATTGGGCTGTTTGTCATCTGGCACTAAACACACGGATCATACGATGTGTGTGTTTGTGTGTGTGTGTGTGTGTGTGTGTGTGTGTGACGTGTGTATAGTAGTGTGTCTGGAAAAGATTGTGCACGGCTGTAAGTCATTTACTCCTACTCAAGCCAGGCAGACAGTCTTCTGCACACACACGCGCACACGCACACGCACACACATGCACAGGTGCACTGCATTGCACACACACACACACACACACACACACACACACACACACACACACACACACACGAACACACTTCACAGCCGACTGAGGAGGTCCTGTGTGGACACATCTGGCACCATCTGGAGATCCAGCGTCAGTTTCCTGTCACTCAACCTTTCTGCTACAGATGGTACTCCATGGGGGGGGGGGGGCGTGTGTGTGTGTATGTGTGTGTGTGTGTGTGTGTGTGTGTGTGTGTGTGTGTGTGTGTGTGTGTGGATTACAGTGTGAGTGTGGCATGAGGTGTGTGTTTGTCCATGTGCTATTTCAGTTTCAGACAGTGTTGGTGGAGATAGTAGATATTGTGGCTATCAATGTTATAGTTGACCCCCCGCACACGCCCCCAATTAGAGATGACCAGGCGGTGGCTGGTGTATGTAATGCACAATCTATGTAAAGGTGTGTGAATGTGTGTGTGTGTGAATGGGTGAATGTAATGCACAATCTGTGTAAAGGTGTATGAATGTGTGTGTGAATGGGTGAATGTAATGCACTATCTATGTAAAGGTGTATGAATGTGTGTGTGAATGGGTGAATGTAATGCACAATCTATGTAAAGGTGTGTGAATGTGTGTGTGAATGGGTGAATGTAATGCACAATCTATGTAAAGTTGTGTGAATGTGTGTGTGAGTGGGTGAATGTAATGCACAATCTATGTAAAGGTGTATGAATGTGTGTGTGAATGGGTGAATGTAATGCACAATCTATGTAAAGGTGTATGAATGTGTGTGTGAATGGGTGAATGTAATGCACAATCTATGTAAAGGTGTATAAATGTGTGTGTGAATGGGTGAATGTAATGCACAATCTATGTAAAGGTGTGTGAATGTGTGTGTGAATGGGTGAATGTAATGCACAATCTATGTAAAGGTGTGTGAATGTGTGTGTGAATGGGTGAATGTAATGCACAATCTATGTAAAGGTGTGTGAATGTGTGTGTGAATGGGTGAATGTAATGCACAATCTATGTAAAGGTGTGTGAATGTGTGTGTGAATGGGTGAATGTAATGCACAATATATGTAAAGGTGTATGAATGTGTGTGTGAATGGGTGAATGTAATGCACAATCTATGTAAAGGTGTGTGAATGTGTGTGTGAATGGGTGAATGTAATTTTTTTGCGGCTTACGCCTTTATTGATTTTTTAAGGGATAGAAAGTAGGCTGACAGGAAACGGGAGAGAGATGGGGGGATGACATGCGGTAAAGGCCGTGTCGGGTCCGGGAGTCGAACCCGCGGCACACCGCGACTGGATCACCAGTCCGGTGCCCAGACCGTTACGCTACGGCCTGGGCCAGGTCTGCTATTTTTGAAAAATCGAAGAACGACTGACATAGAAACATAGCTTTTTCAGAAAACTGTCAGGATGTAGAAGACATTTTTATAGAATCTGATCTCAGGTCAGAATGGGTCGTTCCACACCCCCACAGGGAGGGCAGTGCCCAGTGTCGTTCCACCCCCCCCCCACAGGGAGGGCAGTGCCCGGTGTCGTTCCACACCCCCACAGGGAGGGGCAGTGCCCGGTGTCGTTCCACCCCCCCCCACAGGGAGGGCAGTGCCCGGTGTTGTTCCACACCCCCACAGGGAGGGCAGTGCCCGGTGTCGTTCCACACCCCCCACAGGGAGGGCAGTACCCGGTGTCGTTCCACACCCCCCCACAGGGAGGGCAGTGCCCGGTGTCGTTCCACACCCCCACAGGGAGGGCAGTGCCCGGTGTCGTTCCACACCCCCCACAGGGAGGGCAAGTGCCCGGTGTCGTTCCACACCCCCCACAGGGAGGGCAGTGCCCGGTGTCGTTCCACACCCCCACAGGGAGGGCAGTGCCCGGTGTCGTTCCACACCCCCACAGGGAGGGCAGTATGGATCTCCAACTAACATCGTTAGAGACTTGGTGCTCTGCAGCCAGACATGCGGGCGTCGGTCTAGTGCTATAAATAAACACTGGTCAAACATATTGTCCAAATGATGAAATAATATAAGCTAATACAAGCGATCAATGCGAGGCGCTGAGAGCTTGAGAAAAAGGACTGACATTATTAGCTCACCCGTGGAAAGCATTACAGTGTTGAAAGTAGGCCATACTGTAACTGTATGTCATCATGGTCCACATCTCTGACACATGGTGTGATTGTGCTCTAAATCAGGAAAGACACACTCATGCAAGATTCCATTACTACTCTCTCTCTCTCTCTCTCTCACTCTCTCTCTCTCTCTCTCTCTCTCTCTCTCTCTCTCTCTCTCTCTCTCTCTCTCTCTCTCTCTCACCCCCTCCCCCCCTCTCTCTCTCTCTCTCTCTCTCTCTCTCTGTCTCTCTCTCCCCCTCTCTCTCTCTGTCACACAGACACACGCACACCATTTCTTTCTTTCCTTCTTTTACCTCTTTACTATCTCTTTCTCTGTTTCTCTTCCTCTCTCTCTCTCTCCCTCAGTGTGTACATATGTGTGAGCGGAGCAGATGATTGGCCGTTGCATCAGTGCACATTCACAAAGGAGCAGGCATGCAGAGAGAGAGAGAGAGAGAGAGAGAGAGAGAGAGAGAGAGAGAGAGAGAGAGAGAGAGAGAGAGAGAGAGAGACTCTCACTCTGACAGTCACAATATTATAGAGAGAGAGAGACTCTCACTCTGACAGTCACAATATTATATAGAGAGAGACTCCCACTCTGACAGAGAGAGAGACCCTCACTCTGACAGAGAGAGAGACTCTCACTCTGACAGAGAGAGAGACTCTCACTCTGACAGAGAGAGAGACTCTCACTCTGACAGAGAGAGAGACTCTCACTCTGACAGTCACAATATTGTTCGCTGCGTCGTGTCCGATTGTCCGACTGTCTGACTGTCCGACTGTCCGACTGTCTGACTGTCCGACTGTCCGACTGTCCGTCACATCATATACACTGTCTTTGTATATCACCGCTGTTGGGTTGAAACCGCATAATGTCCAATACCGTCACTTTTCAGGAAATGTGACATTTTCCAGAAATAGATTGACATTTTCCAGAAATAGTGAAAACAATATAGATCGACTATTTTTGCTTGACATTCTTGTACAACGAGGTATAGGGCATTGACAGCTTTACCCGCATTTTAATCAAATATTCTACGCTGCCCCAGACCGCCCCACAAGACCCAGGAGGGTATTATATTATATATTATATCCACAAAGATCAACTCTCTGTACTGTAAATAATGCTAATCATGTGTCCTCATATAGCTGTACATGATTGAGTCTTTTGGGGAGCATTGTATAATGTACAGTAGACTTCACTAGACTAGAGCATATACCTGTACTGGGGTTTAGTGTTTGTCAGAAGCCATCTCCCATATGATGATATGATATGATATTATGATACAGTACTTTATTGTCAGTTCACATTGAAATTTGTCTTGCGACACAGCAGCCAAGTATGCAGAACACATATACACACATTTGACATAACAACAAAGAACAAGACAATTTACATACTTAACCCATTCTGACCGGGCACCCATTTTGGTGTCAGCATCATGTTATGCTTTAGCTATTTAAAAATAGCAGATCTACAAGCTCATATCGCGCCACCGAGTGGCGCGATACGAGCTTGTAGGTCTGCTATTTTTGAGCGACTGACATTTTTAGAATCTGATCTCAGGTCAGAATGGGTTCATCAGACCAGTGTGTGTCCGGCGGAAACCTCGTATGAATCTGATCTCAGGTCAGAATGGGTTAAAGACATGAAGACAAGAGCAATATCCAGCGCTTAGATTACCCCGTGGCTACTACAACTCCTGATTAAGCCTCAAGGTCGACTGGTGGACAAAGGACCTCTTTAGTCTGACCTTACTGTATGTTGGTACATACATACATACATTCCTGAAGGTAGCAACCTGTATTCTCCATACAACACATGCTTAGTATTAGAGGTGATATTCCTTATAGTCCATACAACACATGGCTAGTATTAGGTGATATTCCTTATAGTCCATACAACACATGGCTAGTATTAGGTGATATTCCTTATAGTCCATACAACACATGCTTAGTATTAGAGGTGATATTCCTTATATTCTCCATACATGATACAACACATGCTTAGTATTAGAGGTGATATTCCTTATATTATCCATACAACACATGCTTAGTATAAGAGGTGATATTCCTTATATTCTATACAACACATGCTTGTAGTATTAGAGGTGATATTCCTTATATTCCATACAACACATGCTTAGTATTAGAGGTGATATTCCTTATATTCTCCATACATGATACAACACATGCTTAGTATTAGAGGTGATATTCCTTATATTCTATACAACACATGGCTAGTATTAGAGGTGATATTCCTTATATTCCATACAACACATGCTTAGTATTAGAGGTGATATTCCTTATATTCCATACAACACATGCTTAGTATTAGAGGTGATATTCCTTATACTCTCCATACAACACATGCTTAGTATTAGAGGTGATATTCCTTATATTCTATACAACACATGCTTAGTATTAGAGGTGATATTCCTTGCTAACCTTAGGATGCTGTTATGATGTATAAAGTTTCTGAAGTTGTTGACCAACAATCTTTGAACAAATGTTCAGTTGTTGTGACTTTAGGGCTGCAGACAGACATCCATACCAGGTGGTACTACAGTACTGATTAATAACAGTAGTACTGTATACAGTACAGTGGCTACAGTAGCTGCTGTCTGTGCTATTTGAGTACTACAGTATTATTTGTCATATAGGTTTCAATAGAAAATAAATGTTCCAGGGCAGCAACTTGATCTCTTAAATAGTTTATTACACCAATATGTTTGGGTGGGATTACCTACTTCCCCTGCAGGGCACCTGCGTTGGCTGAAGGGATCAAGTTGCATCTTTAACCTTTTGTGTTAAGTGATTCTGTCGACTTATCCGTTTAGCCAAGTTACAGTAAAATCACAATATATAACGTATGGTTAGACTTGGATCATCATCATGATGTATTAGTATTTGTATATGTAAATTTGTAAAATATTGTTTTAGCCCATTCTGAACTGGGAACCCATTTTGGTGTTAGCATCATGTTATGCTTTAGCTATTGAAAAATAGCAGATCTACAAGCTCATAGCGCGCCACCGAGTGGCGCGCTACGAGCTTATAGGTCTGCTATTTTTCAAAAATCGAAGAACGACTGACATTTTTAGAATCTGATCTCAGGTCAGAATGGGTTAATCAGACCAGTGTGTGTCCAGTGGAAACCTCGTATGAATCTGATCTCAGGTCAGAATGGGTTAATATAGGTGGATGTTGTAAAATATTGTTTTAGGTGGAGGTATAGAACTATAGAAAGGCCTAACCAGGGACTGGGGTTGCAAATTAGCCTTGGCTACGAACCCATATATACATTCCCTGTTAAATAAACGCATAAACAAATAAAATGCTATAGTTCACCGGTGATTATTGTATTGTGAATAATACCATTTCTTGGCTGTTCTGTAACGAGGTTAGCAGCAGTTCTCACCAGATGGTGTGCGTCGTTGGTTGCTTGGTGTATTTTTATTCAAGACGCGACATCTCTCCAATATTCTGCAGCACTGTGACAGTATTCTTTCAGCTCATATTTCTGTCATATTATGCGGTGTTCTGTAAGGCTAGTTCTGATGTGAAGGCACACAAACCGCTGTAACAGCAGCATGCAAACTTAACCCATTTTGGGCGGGAACCCCTTTTTTAGTGTTTCAAGCATTATTTTATGCTTTAGCTTTTGAAAAGTCGTTTTCAAAAACGTTTTCAACAAAAGAATAATGCTTCTGGGGGGTTCCCTGGAACAATATATTTCTAGATGGGGGGTCCGTGGACAAATATATATAATTCTGGGGGTCCTTGACATCAAATATTGAGCACCACTGATATATAGAAACATACAGTAGGTATTTCAGAAAACTGTCATTTTTTTAACATTTCGATATCAGGTCTAAATGGGCACACAGACATATGTTAGACTAAGCCTATAGAGATTCTTGCTGCACTGTAAAAAACCTGTTAATTCATCCCTTCATATACACTCTTACAATTTACAATTTAGGCATTTAGCAGACGCTCTTAATCCAGAGCGATTTACATTAAGCAAGAACAAAAAAAAAAAGAAAATCACATAAAAGCATTTATCATGAAACATGTGTAAGCTAAGAAAGTAACAGTGGAATATCTATATAATGAAACTATACATATAAACTAAAACTATACATCTATACTACTATGCTATACATATGTACTATGACGTGCTATGACTACATACAATGCAATTATAGTGCTGTCTACATAACATGCTATAAGTCTGTATCAAATGCTATCTAAGTCTACAGAAATGCTATCTAAGGGGGTGGGGTAAGTGCTATGGGCCATGATGGAGTCTGAAAAGGTGGGTTTTCAGACTACGGCGGAAGATTGGGAGTGATGCTGCAGTTCTGACTGCAATGGGAAGTGCATTCCACAGTTTTGGAGCCAGAAGGAAGAAGAGTTTGGGACGTGTGGAGCGTTGTCCCGGCGTTTTTAGTGAGGGTACTTCCAGCTTCCCTGCGTTGGCTGATCTGAGTGCGCGGGAGGGTTTGTAGGGTTCAATCATACTTGCAAGATATGGGGGAGCCATGCCTGAGTTAAATGAACACTGGAGGCTTTTACTGTGAAGTTAAATGAACACTGGAGGCTTTTATTGTGTAGTTAAATGAACACTGGATGCTTTTACTGTGAAGTTAAATGAACACTGGAGGCTTTTACTGTGAAGTTAAATTAACACTGGAGGCTTTTACTGTGTAGTTAAATGAACACTGGAGGCTTTTACTGTGGAGTTAAATGAACACTGGAGGCTTTTACTGTGGAGTTAAATGAACACTGGAGGCTTTTACTGTGAAGTTAAATGAACACTGGAGGCTTTTACTGTGGAGTTAAATGAACACTGGAGGCTTTTACTTTGGAGTTAAATGAACACTGGAGGCTTTTACTTTGGAGTTAAATGAACACTGGAGGCTTTTACTTTGGAGTTAAATGAACACTGGAGGCTTTTACTGTGAAGTTAAATGAACACTGGAGGCTTTTATTGTGTAGTTAAATGAACACTGGATGCTTTTACTTTGTAGTTAAATGAACACTGGAGGCTTTTACTGTAGAGTTAAATGAACACTGGAGGCTTTTACTGTGAAGTTAAATGAACACTGGAGGCTTTTACTGTGAAGTTAAATGAACACTGGAGGCTTTTACTGTGAAGTTAAATGAACACTGGAGGCTTTTACTGTGGAGTTACTAGTTAAATGAACACTGGAGGCTTTTACTGTGTAGTTAAATGAACACTGGAGGCTTTTACTGTGAAGTTAAATGAATACTGGAGGCTTTTACTGTGAAGTTAAATGAACACTGGAGGCTTTTACTGTGGAGTTACTAGTTAAATGAACACTGGAGGCTTTTACTGTGTAGTTAAATGAACACTGGAGGCTTTTACTGTGAAGTTAAATGAACACTGGATGCTTTTACTGTGAAGTTAAATGAACACTGGAGGCTTTTACTGTGGAGTTAAATGAACACTGGAGGCTTTTACTGTGAAGTTAAATGAACACTGGAGGCTTTTACTGTGTAGTTAAATGAACACTGGAGGCTTTTACTGTGGAGTTAAATGAACACTGGAGGCTTTTACTGTGGAGTTAAATTAACACTGGAGGCTTTTACTGTGAAGTTAAATGAACACTGGAGGCTTTTACTGTGGAGTTAAATGAACACTGGTGGCTTTTACTGTGAAGTTAAATGAACACTGGAGGCTTTTACTGTGTAGTTAAATGAACACTGGTGGCTTTTACTGTGGAGTTAAATGAACACTGGAGGCTTTTACTGTGGAGTTAAATGAACACTGGAGGCTTTTACTTTGTAGTTAAATGAACACTGGAGGCTTTTACTGTGTAGTTAAATGAACACTGGAGGCTTTTACTGTGTAGTTAAATGAACACTGGAGGCTTTTACTGTGTAGTTAAATGAACACTGGAGGCTTTTACTGTGGAGTTAAATGAACACTGGAGGCTTTTACTGTGGAGTTAAATGAACACTGGAGGCTTTTACTGTGAAGTTAAATGAACACTGGAGGCTTTTACTGTGAAGTTAAATGAACACTGGAGGCTTTTACTGTGGAGTTAAATGAACACTGGAGGCTTTTACTGTGAAGTTAAATGAACACTGGAGGCTTTTACTGTGGAGTTAAATGAACACTGGAGGCTTTTACTGTGGATTTAAATGAACACTGGAGGCTTTTACTGTGGAGTTAAATTAACACTGGAGGCTTTTACTGTGAAGTTAAATGAACACTGGAGGCTTTTACTGTGGAGTTAAATGAACACTGGAGGCTTTTACTGTGAAGTTAAATGAACACTGGAGGCTTTTACTGTGTAGTTAAATGAACACTGGAGGCTTTTACTGTGGAGTTAAATGAACACTGGAGGCTTTTACTGTGGAGTTAAATGAACACTGGAGGCTTTTACTGTGAAGTTAAATGAACACTGGAGGCTTTTACTGTGAAGTTAAATGAACACTGGAGGCTTTTACTGTGAAGTTAAATGAACACTGGATGCTTTTACTGTGGAGTTAAATGAACACTGGAGGCTTTTACTGTGAAGTTAAATGAACACTGGAGGCTTTTACTGTGTAGTTACTGTAAATGAACACTGGAGGCTTTTACTGTGGAGTTAAATGAACACTGGAGGCTTTTACTGTGAAGTTAAATGAACACTGGCGGCTTTTACTGTGAAGTTAAATGAACACTGGAGGCTTTTACTGTGAACTTAAATGCACACTGGAGGCTTTTACTGTGAAGTTAAATGAACACTGGATGCTTTTACTGTGGAGTTAAATGAACACTGGAGGCTTTTACTTTGTAGTTAAATGAACACTGGAGGCTTTTACTTTGTAGTTAAATGAACACTGGAGGCTTTTACTGTGGAGTTAAATTAACACTGGAGGCTTTTACTGTGAAGTTAAATGAACACTGGAGGCTTTTACTGTGAAGTTAAATGAACACTGGAGGCTTTTACTGTGGAGTTACTAGTTAAATGAACACTGGAGGCTTTTACTGTGTAGTTAAATGAACACTGGAGGCTTTTACTGTGTAGTATGCTGTTTGTTATCGTGTAATCATGATGGAGTGCAGCTGTTCCTTCCTGCTGTCCTGGTATCAGTAAGCTATAGGCTATTAACCTATTTTGGTCGGGAACCCCTTTTGGTGTTAGCATCATGTTATGCTTTAGCTATTGAAAAAATAGCAGATCTACAAGCTTGTAGGTCTGCTATTTTTTGATTATTTTTTTTTTTAAAAACGACTGACGTAGAAGCATAGCTTTTTCAGAAAACTGTCAGGATGTAGAAGAGATCTTTAGAATCTGATCTCAGGTCAGAATGGGTTAAGTATAGGCTAATATGATATTGTATGGCTGGCCGGGTACTTCATTCCAGTTCAGTCTACAGTATATGTACAGTATGTACAGTATATGTCCTATTGAAGACGGCAGGACTGCATTTTGTGCAAAAGAAAAGAAAACCTATTTTATTTCCTACTAGTTTTGCAGATTTATGGCTTGGTGTGGGTGTTGTCTTGGTGTGGGTGTTGTCTTGGTGTGGGTGTTGTGCTGCACAGTGATGTAAGAAGTATTGTTTGGATATGGTGAAGGATAAGATGAAATAAGAGAGAGATAAATACAGAGAGACAGACATACAGACAGACAGACAGACAGACAGACAGACAGACAGACAGACAGACAGACAGACAGACAGACAGACCGATCCAGCCTCCTGGCAGGGATAACGAGGGAAGATGGAAATGGTTGGAAATTATAAACAGCCAAGTTTACCACGCTGTGCCAGAGCCCCGGAATTCCTCCGTTCCATCTGGGAACGTCAGGAATGATCTATTGAAGATGATATACAGTATACGTCCAGATTGGAATGGCTGAATCAGCTGCACGTGTCATTCCGCTATGCTGGGTTGTGTTACTGAAATATTAAGGAGGCATGAACAGGCCAGGTATCTACAGTATGATAGAGCGATGTGTCAGAGGGTTTATGCATATTAGTGCATTATCCTAATGGCTCATACATTATGCTAGCCCGGTATAGGTCCAAGTGCAAATGGTCAGGTCAGACATTAGTTTTATATTTATACAGTTTATATATATATTCTTTTTTTTACTCTAATTTTTTATCCCACGATTTTGTAACCCAGTTTTCTTATCACCCAGTGCCAATTATCTAATGTAATCCTGGGCGCTACACTTCCTCTGCCAACCTGGGGGGGGGGGGGGGGGGGGCAGCGGACTGACCTCATGCCTCCTTCTATGCATGAGGAGTCCAAGCTGCTTCTTTTCACCTGACAGAGGGGAATTTCCCCGGCCGGACGTAGCGTGTGGAAGGGACACGTTATTCCGACCAGTTCCTTTCCCCTCCATCAGGCGCCCCGGCTGACCAAGGGGAGGTAGTTTTTTAGAGACCAGGATTACTGCATGTTTTTGTGAGGGTACCTACCCTAGGGGACACGGGGAGAACATGCAAACTCCACACAGAAAGTCCCTATCGCCAACCCCCGCCTTCGGGTATGGGCACTGATGACGCGGAGGAGGAAACACGCCGCCAGCACCCACAGCGTCCCGAGCGGGAATCGAACCCAGGACCTTCTAGCTGTGAGGCGACAGCACTATACCAACTGTGCCACCGTGCCCCGTTTATATTTTTGAGTGGTGCAACAACTCCCTTACGGAGCTATGTGTGTGGGTGGCTGGGTGGCTGGGTGGGTCTGAGCACGAAAACAGAAAACACAGACACAAACACACATGCACGTATTAACTGTATATATGGCGATTTCGGGTGTGCCAGTGCAGTACAGTGACAGTACAGTAGAGGGACCCCCACACGGTAACTCTGTCATTTCTCAACCGTTTCGGACGCGGGGCGGCACGCCGGAATCGGGCCGGCACCCTGGGTGCGTTCCTGTGGGTCTGGAACCCCCCCCCCCCCCCCAGGGACCCCCACAGGGAGTTGCACCACTCACTTCACACGGGTGTGATTTTTTTTCTCTACTCTCACTTGTGTCTGTGTTTCATATTGTGGTGCCCCCCCCCCCCTCTCCCCCCCCCCCCCCCCCCCCGCCCCAGGTCTATCTGAAATCTGGGCAAAAAATAAGACTTGAACATTACACAATTACACGGCATATTCTAAATATTGCTCTATTCTGTGGTAAGTAAATCCAGCTCACTTTCGTCAGATAACTATGCCATTATATAATGGAGTGGATTGATTGAATGACTGTTGAGATGATTGAGGATAACAGCTACAGTAACCCAGCTGAATGCAGCTGTCGATATTATATTATTAGCCAATTGTATTGTATTGTATTGTATTTACTTTATCCACCCAATTTAGAACACTTTGCAACATACATTTATTTTTAAATGGGGTGATTATCATTTCTGTTAATATAATTATTATTATGATCGCTCACTGATTTATACGGATAAGCTGAAGGGACTGAAGCATGGATGGATTATTTAGCCCATCATTCCAGTCTGCCCCGTACTGAGGTACAGAGAGACCAGTCCGGCCCAGAATGGGTTAGTGGTACTGAGGTACAGAGAGACCAGTCTGCCCCAGAATGGGTTAGTGGTACTGAGGTACAGAGAGACCAGTCTGCCCCAGAATGGGTTAGTGGTACTGAGGTACAGAGAGACCAGCCTGGCCCAGAATGGGTTAGTGGTACTGAGGTACAGAGAGACCAGTCTGCCCCAGAATGGGTTAGTGGTACTGAGGTACAGAGAGACCAGTCTGCCCCAGAATGGGTTAGTGGTACTGAGGTACAGAGAGACCAGCCTGGCCCAGAATGGGTTAGTGGTACTGAGGTACTGAGAGACCAGTCTGCCCCAGAATGGGTTAGTGGTACTGAGGTACAGAGAGACCAGCCTGGCCCAGAATGGGTTAGTGGTACTGAGGTACAGAGAGACCAGTCCGGCCCAGAATGGGTTAGTGGTACTGAGGTACAGAGAGACCAGTCTGCCCAGAATGGGTTAGTGGTACTGAGGTACAGAGAGACCAGTCTGCCCCAGAATGGGTTAGTGGTACTGAGGTACAGAGAGACCAGTCTGCCCCAGAATGGGTTAGTGGTACTGAGGTACAGAGAGACCAGCCTGGCCCAGAATGGGTTAGTGGTACTGAGGTACAGAGAGACCAGTCCGGCCCAGAATGGGTTAGTGGTACTGAGGTACAGAGAGACCAGTCTGCCCCAGAATGGGTTAGTGGTACTGAGGTACAGAGAGACCAGTCTGCCCCAGAATGGGTTAGTGGTACTGAGGTACAGAGAGACCAGCCTGGCCCAGAATGGGTTAGTGGTACTGAGGTACAGAGAGACCAGTCTGCCCCAGAATGGGTTAGTGGTACTGAGGTACAGAGAGACCAGTCTGCCCCAGAATGGGTTAGTGGTACTGAGGTACAGAGAGACCAGCCTGGCCCAGAATGGGTTAGTGGTACTGAGGTACTGAGAGACCAGTCTGCCCCAGAATGGGTTAGTGGTACTGAGGTACAGAGAGACCAGCCTGGCCCAGAATGGGTTAGTGGTACTGAGGTACAGAGAGACCAGTCCGGCCCAGAATGGGTTAGTGGTACTGAGGTACAGAGAGACCAGTCTGCCCAGAATGGGTTAGTGGTACTGAGGTACAGAGAGACCAGTCTGCCCCAGAATGGGTTAGTGGTACTGAGGTACAGAGAGACCAGTCTGCCCCAGAATGGGTTAGTGGTACTGAGGTACAGAGAGACCAGCCTGGCCCAGAATGGGTTAGTGGTACTGAGGTACAGAGAGACCAGCCTGGCCCAGAATGGGTTAGTGGTACTGAGGTACAGAGAGACCAGTCTGCCCCAGAATGGGTTAGTGGTACTGAGGTACAGAGAGACCAGTCCGGCCCAGAATGGGTTAGTGGTACTGAGGTACAGAGAGACCAGTCCGGCCCAGAATGGGTTAGTGGTACTGAGGTACAGAGAGACCAGTCTGCCCCAGAATGGGTTAGTGGTACTGAGGTACAGAGAGACCAGTCTGCCCCAGAATGGGTTAGTGGTACTGAGGTACAGAGAGACCAGTCCGGCCCAGAATGGGTTAGTGGTACTGAGGTACAGAGAGACCAGTCTGCCCCAGAATGGGTTAGTGGTACTGAGGTACAGAGAGACCAGCCTGGCCCAGAATGGATTAGTGGTACTGAGGTACAGAGAGACCAGTCTGCCCCAGAATGGGTTAGTGGTACTGAGGTACAGAGAGACCGGTATTGGCTGGCTGTGTTTCCTGCATTTTCTCCACAGACACCATCACTCACTTCTCTCTGCTGCCGACCGCCTCCCTGATTGAATTACAGGGGAGAGAGAGAGAGAGAGAGAGAGAGAGAGAGAGAAAGGGAGAGGGAGAGGGAGAGGGAGAGGGAGAGAGGGAGAGGGAGGGAGAGGGAGAGAGATATTTTGCTATGGGGGAAGCGACAGAGCAGACAGAATGACAGAAAGAGAGGAGTTGAGAGAGAGAGAGAGGAGGAGAGAGAGAGAGAGATTTTGCTATGGGGGAAGCGACAGAGCAGACAGAAAGAGAGGAGGAGAGAGAGAGAGAGAGAGAGAGAGAGAGAGATTTTGCTATGGGGGAAGCGACAGAGCAGACAGAAAGAGAGGAGGAGAGAGAGAGAGAAGGTAAGATGTTGTTTGATGATGAAAGACAGAAACGGTGAAACAGAACAGTGCGACGGAGGGATTCTTGATGGGTGTCATTTTCACCTCATTGTCATACAGATAGTTTACTATGTTTGTTGACGCACGCACGCCTTCATCTACCCGGTTCGGTACTTCTAGGTCAGACAGAGAGATGAGAGGAGCAGAGGAAAGGAGAGGAGGGGGGGGGGGGGGGAGGGGAGAGGAGAGGAGAGGAGAGGAGAGGAGAGGAGAGGAGAGGAGAGGAGAGGAGAGGAGAGGAGAGGAGAGGAGAGGAGAGGAGAGGAGAGGAGAGGAGAGGAGAGGAGAGGAGAGGAGAGGACGAGTGAGAAGTGGAACCCTGTAAGGTAGTGAAGAGGGGGAGAGAGGAAGAACAGAGGCGTGAGACTATAATAATCTATTTTATTCTATTCTGTTCAACTTCTCACGCATGGCCCCTCCTCCTCTAGAAGAGATCATATTCTATTCTACTGTAAATATGAAGTAAATATACATTAAAGAGAGTTCTGTAGTCTGATGGGGGTGAAGACCACCCAGACAGAATCAGCACCCATTCACAGTGCTGGAACCAACCACTCACATTCATTCACATGCTGCACACACACACAACACACACACACACACACACACACACACACACACACACACACACACACACACACACACACACACACACACACACACACACACACACCATCGTGTTGTCCTACACCTGGCACGGATCGGTACAGACTGTCAGCATCTCTCAGCTTACTCGTGCAACCATGCAACTGTGTGTGCGCGTGCATGCGTGTACATACTCACATGTGTGTGTGCGCGTGCATGTGTGTGCATACTCGCATGTGTGTGTGCGTGTGTGTGCGCGCGTGCATGTGTGTGTGTGCACGTGTGTACATATAACTCACATGGCCTCAAGTGTGTGTTTATGACACGTTAGTAGCCGTGACTACTGAGTTGGAAGGAAAGGGAGGTTGACACAGGACTGAAGTCACATGGTCTCTCTCTCACACGCACACACACAGTCACACACACACACACACACAGACACACACACACACACACACACACACACACACACACACACACACACACACACACACACACACACACACACACACACACACACACACACACACACACCCACACACACACACACACACACACACACACACACACACACACACACACACACACACACACACACACACCCACACACACACACAGACTGTGCCTTTCTGGCATACGTGGACAGTTTAATAACACAGAGAGAGAGAGAGAGAGAGAGAGAGAGAGAGAGAGAGAGAGAGATAGAGAGAGGGAGAGAGATGGAGAGAGAGAGACTGTTTGGAAGAGATGTAGAGCAATAGCTGTGCAGTTGTATTTGGGACCTTATGTAACTTACAATGAATCCCTGTGTGTGTGTGTGTGTGTGTGTGTGTGTGTGTGTGTGTGTGTGTGTGTGTGTGTGTGTGTGTGTGTGTGTGTGTGTGTGTGTGTGTGTGTGTGTGTGTGTGTGCAGAGGTGTTACTGAAGCTGTCCTTCTGCATTGCTTAATTTGCTTCACAGGATTTTTCCACTCGTTCTGTCTCTCTCTCACTGAATTCATAACATTGGATCCTTCAGTGTGTGAACGGCCAATGAAAGCAGAGAGATCCTTCCAGTGAGTGTGTGTGAACGGCCAATGAAAGCAGAGAGACTAAGCGTTGGCCAGCTAAACCTATACTAGTAACATAGTGTGGTGGATCCAGGGGGGCAGTCAGACAGATATTTAACCAGGGGGGCAGTCAGACAGATATTTAACCAGGGGGGCAGTCAGACAGATATTTAACCAGGGGGGCAGTCAGACAGATATTTAACCAGGGGGGCAGTCAGACAGATATTTAACCAGGGGGGCAGTCAGACAGATATTTAACCAGGGGGGCAGTCAGACAGATATTTAACCCGGGGGGCAGTCAGACAGATATTTAACCAGGGGGGCAGTCAGACAGATATTTAACCAGGGGGGCAGTCAGACAGATATTTAACCAGGGGGGCAGTAAGACAGATATTTAACCAGGGGGGCAGTCAGACAGATATTTAACCAGGGGGGCAGTCAGACAGATATTTAACCAGGGGGGCAGTCAGACAGATATTTAACCAGGGGGGCAGTCAGACAGATATTTAACCAGGGGGGCAGTCAGACAGATATTTAACCAGGGGGGCAGTCAGACAGATATTTAACCCGGGGGGCAGTCAGACAGATATTTAACCAGGGGGGCAGTCAGACAGATATTTAACCAGGGGGGCAGTCAGACAGATATTTAACCAGGGGGGCAGTCAGACAGATATTTAACCAGGGGGGCAGTCAGACAGATATTTAACCAGGGGGGCAGTCAGACAGATATTTAACCCGGGGGGCAGTCAGACAGATATTTAACCAGGGGGGCAGTCAGACAGATATTTAACCAGGGGGGCAGTCAGACAGATATTTAACCAGGGGGGCAGTCAGACAGATATTTAACCAGGGGGGCAGTCAGACAGATATTTAACCAGGGGGGCAGTCAGACAGATATTTAACCAGGGGGGCATTCAGACAGATATTTAACCAGGGGGGCAGTCAGACAGATATTTAACCAGGGGGGCAGTCAGACAGATATTTAACCAGGGGGGCAGTCAGACAGATATTTAACCAGGGGGGCAGTCAGACAGATATTTAACCAGGGGGGCAGTCAGACAGATATTTAACCAGGGGGGCAGTCAGACAGATATTTAGTGAAGCCACTAAGGAAATCGGGACATCCTGAAAGTTCATATAATGGCCTGTTGTGGCGCTGTCATTGGGCCCAAAAAAACCCATAGCCCCATAGAAGTCCATGTATTTGGTCCAGGGGGGCAGTCAGACAGATATTTTGTGAAGCCACTAAGGAAATCGTAGTTCATATAATGGCCTGTTGTGGCGCTGTCATTGGGCCCAAAAAAACACATAGCCCCATAGAAGTCCATGTATTTGGGCCCAACTTCACCTAGACTGTATTACCTTAATAAACATGGTCATGAATACTTTCTGCTTCCAGTCACTAGTTTAAAGTCTCATTTCTAATGTCATAATATTCTTTTTGGAAAATTATGGTCCCATTTATAAAAACAATGACCATAAAGTCGCGTATGTTCTGAGGGGCGTGGCTACCGTTACAGTCTATGATCGGGATTCCCCTCCCACTCGAGTCAAAATAAAAACCAATGGAGAAGAAGGGGGGAAGTGCCGCCTCGTTGTCTGGGCCAGCCAATGGCCAGCTGGGCCCAAACGGATCTAGAAAGATGGCGACTTACAGTGCAAGGAATAACAGGCTTCATTTTACGTCCATGTTAGACCCGGGGCACGCTTTGTCCATATTTTTTACAGTCTATGATTTGGGCCCAACTTCACCTAGACTGTATTACCTTAATAAACATGGTCATGAATACTTTCTGCTTCCAGTCACTAGTTTAAAGTCTAATTTCTCATGTCATAATATTCTTTTTTGGAAAATTATGGTCCCATTTATTACATTTTTTTAAATAAAGTGGCGTATGTTCTGAGGGGCGTGGCTACCGTTACAGTATATGAACGGGAGCCACCCCCCCGTTCAGTCAAACTAAAAACCAACGAAGAGTAAGGGGGGGAAGTCCCGCCTCGTTGTCTGGGCCAGCCAATGGCCAGCTGGGCCCAAACGGAGCCAGCCAATGGCCAGCTGGGCCCAAACGGATCTAGAAATATGGCGACTTACAGTGCAAGGAATAACAGGCTTCATTTTACTACCGGCCATGGGATCTGCTGTGAATGGCATCTCCTCTGGTGACATCCTTACTGGCCATGGGATCTGGTGACATCCTTACTGGCCATGGGATCTGGTGACATCCTTACTGGCCATGGGATCTGGTGACACCCTTACTGGCCATGGGATCTGGTGACACCCTTACTGGCCATGGGATCTGGTGACACCCTTACTGGCCATGGGATCTCCTCTGGTGACACCCTTACCGGCCATGGGATCTCCTCTGGTGACACCCTTACTGGCCATGGGATCTGGTGACATCCTTACTGGCCATGGGATCTGGTAACACCCTTACTGGCCATGGGATCTGGTGACACCCTTACTGGCCATGGGATCTGGTGACACCCTTACCGGCCATGGGATCTGGTGACACCCTTACTGGCCATGGGATCTCCTCTGGTGACACCCTTACCGGCCATGGGATCTGGTGACACCCTTACTGGCCATGGGATCTGGTGACACCCTTACTGGCCATGGGATCTGGTGACATCCTTACTGGCCATGGGATCTGGTGACACCCTTACTGGCCATGGGATCTGGTGACACCCTTACTGGCCATGGGATCTGGTGACATCCTTACTGGCCATGGGATCTGGTGACACCCTTACTGGCCATGGGATCTGGTGACACCCTTACTGGCCATGGGATCTGGTGACACCCTTACTGGCCATGGGATCTCCTCTGGTGACACCCTTACTGGCCATGGGATCTCCTCTGGTGACACCCTTACTGGCCATGGGATCTGGTGACACCCTTACTGGCCATGGGATCTGGTGACACCCTTACCGGCCATGGGATCTGGTGACACCCTTACTGGCCATGGGATCTGGTGACACCCTTACTGGCCATGGGATCTGGTGACACCCTTACTGGCCATGGGATCTCCTCTGGTGACACCCTTACCGGCCATGGGATCTGGTGACACCCTTACTGGCCATGGGATCTCCTCTGGTGACACCCTTACTGGCCATGGGATCTGGTGACACCCTTACTGGCCATGGGATCTGGTGACACCCTTACCGGCCATGGGATCTGGTGACACCCTTACTGGCCATGGGATCTGGTGACACCCTTACTGGCCATGGGATCTGGTGACACCCTTACTGGCCATGGGATCTCCTCTGGTGACACCCTTACTGGCCATGGGATCTGGTGACACCCTTACCGGCCATGGGATCTGGTGACACCCTTACCGGCCATGGGATCTGGTGACACCCT
>NC_139708.1:37097768-37100268 GCF_964188405.1 Protomyctophum parallelum
ACAACAGGCAGAGGAACAGACAGAGGAACAGACAGAGGAACAGAGGACAGACAAACAGACAGAGGAACAGAGGAACAGACAACAGACAGAGGAACAGAGGAACAGACAACAGACAGAGGAACAGACAACAGACAGAGGAACAGAGGAACAGACAACAGACAGAGGAACAGACAACAGACAGAGGAACAGAGGAACAGACAACAGACAGAGAACAGACAACAGACAGAGGACAGAAACAGACAGAGAACAGAGGAACATACAACAGACAGAGGAACAGACAACAGACAGAGGAACAGAGGAACAGACAACAGACAGAGGAACAGAGGAACAGACAACAGACAGAGGAACAGACAACAGACAGAGGAACAGACAACAGACAGAGGAACAGAGGAACAGACAACAGACAGAGGAACAGACAACAGACAGAGGAACAGACAACAGACAGAGGAACAGAGGAACATACAACAGACAGAGGAACAGACAACAGACAGGAACAGAGGAACAGACAACAGACAGAGGAACAGAGGAACAGACAACAGACAGAGGAACAGACAAAGACAGAGGAACAGACAACAGACAGAGGACAGAGGAACAGACAACAGACAGAGAACAGACAACAGACAGAGGAACAGAGGAACAGACAACAGACAGAGGAACAGACAACAGACAGAGGAACAGAGGAACAGACAAGAGACAGAGGAACAGACAGAGACAGAGGAACAGACAACAGACAGAGGAACAGAGGAACAGACAACAGACAGAGGAACAGAGGAACAGACAACAGACAGAGGAACAGAGAACAGACAACAGACAGAGGAACAGAGGAACAGACAACAGACAGAGGAACAGAGGAACAGACAACAGACAGAGGAACAGAGGAACAGACAACAGACAGAGAACAGAGGAACAGACAACAGACAGATGAACAGAGGAACAGACAACAGACAGAGGAACAGAGAACAGACAGAGGAACAGACAGAGGAACAGACAACAGACAGAGGAACAGAGGAACAGACAACAGACAGAGGAACAGAGGACAGCAGAGGAACAGACAACAGACAGAGGGAACAGACAACAGACAGAGAACAGACAACAGAGGGATGTCAAAGGCAGACCAATCGGCCAAAGAAGATTGAGAGAATAAGGTCTGACAACAAATATAACATAATCGCCTGGTGTTTGAGACGATCTCAAGTCTTTCAGCATTTTCTAAAATAGCGGAAATAGCATACTGTACAAACGTCCATATTTATTTATAAACTAATATAACATTTTGCCTATTTTGTCCAGAGTAAATTCCTTATTTTGATTATTGGTGTCAGTCAGAAAACAATTGTTCACAAAGCCTGAAAACCAAACAGAAATCACATTTGCATTTACATGTTCCAATTAATGTTCAATGCCAACAAACACACAATTAAATAATTCGTCCCAAAAAAATACTGTGATGGTGAGACCACCCTGATGGGAAAGGAGAGAGAGAGAGAGAGAGAGAGAGAGAGAGAGAGAGAGAGAGAGAGAGAGAGAGAGAGAGAGAGAGAGAGAGAGAGAGAGAGAGAGAGAGAGAGAGAGAGAGAGAGAGAGAGAGAGAGAGAGAGAGAGAGAGAGAGAGAGAGGAGAGAAGAAGAGAAGAGAACGAGGGACGAGAGACAGAACTGTGGGGCGACTGTGGCTCAGGAGTAGAGCAGGTCGTCCAATGATCCATGGGTCGGCGGTTCGAATCCCGGCTCCTCCTCCTGTCTACATGTCGAAGTGTCCTTGAGCAAAGACGCTGAACCCCAAATTGTTCCTGATGTGCTGGTTGGTGCCTTGCATGGCTTCCACCGTATGAATGTGTGTGTGAATGGGTGAATGTAATGCACAATCTATGTAAAGGTGTGTGAATGTGTGTGTGAATGGGTGAATGTAATGCACAATCTATGTAAAGGTGTGTGAATGGGTGTGTGAATGGGTGAATGTAATGCACAATCTATGTAAAGGTGTGTGAATGGGTGTGTGAATGGTGAATGTAATGCACATCTATGTAAAGGTGTATGAATGTGTGTGTGAATGGGTGGATATAATGCACTATCTATGTAAAGCACCTTGGATAAAGGCGCTATATAAATGCACCATTTACGTACCATGTATTTATTAGAACCATGGAAAGAGGGAAATTTAAAGAAAGAGGGGGGTGGGGATTCCTTTAAAAAAGTGAAAGAGGGATTAGGAGAGAGGAGGGGAGACAGAGGGAGGAGAGGAGAGATGGAGAGAGGAGGAGAGGAGAGGAGAGGAGAGGAGAGGAGAGGAGAGGAGAGGAGAGGAGAGGAGAGGAGAGGAGAGGAGAGGAGAGGAGAGGAGAGGAGAGGAGAGGAGAGGAGAGGAGAGGAGAGGAGAGGAGAGGAGAGGAGAGGAGAGGAGAGGAGAGGAGAGGAGAGGAGAGGAGGAGAGATGGAGAGAGGAGAGGAGGAGAGGCCATGAATATTTCATGGCAGGTTTTTTACTACTTGGCTCAGAGGAG
>NC_139708.1:37102768-37120268 GCF_964188405.1 Protomyctophum parallelum
GCAGAGTGGCTCAGAGCCTGATGGTGGCGCTATAGTGTAGCAGAGTGTCTCTCAGCCTGATGGTGGCACTATAGTGTAGCAGAGTGGCTCTCAGCCTGATGGTGGCGCTATAGTGTAGCAGAGTGGCTCAGAGCCTGATGGTGGCGCTATAGTGTAGCAGAGTGGCTCTCAGCCTGATGGTGGCGCTATAGTGTAGCAGAGTGGCTCAGAGCCTGATGGTGGCGCTATAGTGTAGCAGAGTGGCTCACAGCCTGATGGTGGCGCTATAGTGTAGCAGAGTGGCTCACAGCCTGATGGTGGCGCTATAGTGTAGCAGAGTGGCTCAGAGCCTGATGGTGGCGCTATAGTGTAGCAGAGTGGCTCACAGCCTGATGGTGGCGCTATAGTGTAGCAGAGTGGCTCAGAGCCTGATGGTGGCGCTATAGTGTAGCAGAGTGGCTCACAGCCTGATGGTGGCGCTATAGTGTAGCAGAGTGGCTCAGAGCCTGATGGTGGCGCTATAGTGTAGCAGAGTGGCTCTCAGCCTGATGGTGGCGCTATAGTGTAGCAGAGTGGCTCACAGCCTGATGGTGGCGCTATAGTGTAGCAGAGTGGCTCAGAGCCTGATGGTGGCGCTATAGTGTAGCAGAGTGGCTCACAGCCTGATGGTGGCGCTATAGTGTAGCAGAGTGGCTCTCAGCCTGATGGTGGCGCTATAGTGTAGCAGAGTGGCTCAGAGCCTGATGGTGGCGCTATAGTGTAGCAGAGTGGCTCTCAGCCTGATGGTGGCGCTATAGTGTAGCAGAGTGGCTCACAGCCTGATGGTGGCGCTATAGTGTAGCAGAGTGGCTCACAGCCTGATGGTGGCGCTATAGTGTAGCAGAGTGGCTCACAGCCTGATGGTGGCGCTATAGTGTAGCAGAGTGGCTCTCAGCCTGATGGTGGCGCTATAGTGTAGCAGAGTGGCTCTCAGCCTGATGGTGGCGCTATAGTGTAGCAGAGTGGCTCTCAGCCTGATGGTGGCGCTATAGTGTAGCAGAGTGGCTCAGAGCCTGATGGTGGCGCTATAGTGTAGCAGAGTGGCTCACAGCCTGATGGTGGCGCTATAGTGTAGCAGAGTGGCTCACAGCCTGATGGTGGCGCTATAGTGTAGCAGAGTGGCTCACAGCCTGATGGTGGCGCTATAGTGTAGCAGAGTGGCTCACAGCCTGATGGTGGCGCTATAGTGTAGCAGAGTGGCTCACAGCCTGATGGTGGCGCTATAGTGTAGCAGAGTGGCTCACAGCCTGATGGTGGCGCTATAGTGTAGCAGAGTGTCTCTCAGCCTGATGGTGGCGCTATAGTGTAGCAGAGTGGCTCTCAGCCTCAGCCTGATGGTCTCAGAAGTCTTAATATCTCCCCCTGAGTCATGAAGACATCCCTTTGGCTTAGTGTCTAAGATGTTGGCTTTCCCACGCGGGAGACCCGCAGGTTCGATTCCCGGGTGTCACATTAGCATAACTGAGGCTTTAGTCCTAATCTGTGCTCGTGTCGTATGGCGGTGTCGCACAGCGGAATCAGCCCATCTACAAATCTAAGTACGAATCGGGCTTAAACTTAATATCCGACGGATGTGACGCATCATCATATCTAATCCCCTACTATACCGTATCTCTCTCTCTCTCTGGCACAGGTCAGCTCTGACACATTACATAACTACAGCAACTCATAAGTACAGTACATCGACTCCATAGTCATACAGCATAGGCTTCTTATGAAGGCATTATAGAATATATCAGAATACAAGAATGCAATATGATACAACGGGAACGGAACAGAATGAAATAAAAGTGACCAATGAACTATTCATACATAGATACTGTATATGGTACATAGATTGTGTGTATTATTCTTGACTTATTTCTGTATTTCACACCCGTTGAGAAACGTTTTCACTGTAAGAATGTCGCTATTATTCTGCTGTATGCACTCATGATAAAAAATGGATACACTGGTTGGAATAATGTGTTCCTTCCACGCGCTACGTCCAACCAGGGAAACTCCCCGCTGTCAGGTGTAAAGGAGCAACTTGGACACTCAGGCATGAAGGAAGCATGAGTTCAAGTCCGTTGCTCTCCCCTTGTCCCCCATATATGGGGACTAGGTTGGTGGAGGGTGTGTAGAGCCCAGGATCACATTAGATGATTGACACAGGGGTGAAAAATGGGTTACAAAATCGTGGGATTTTTTTTTTTTTTAAATAAATAAAAATAAAATGGATACACTTGACCTTGATGGTCAATACGATGGAACATGCCAGGATAGAACAGAACATTTACTTAGAGATAACTTCATTATTGAACCCATGGGAAATGCAGGTGTCATATACTGTAGCAGCACTGCAGCAGGCTATATTTCATATTTCCACATTTCCATATTCCATATGGCCTTTTACATATACACGCCTCTCACTGTCTGTGACAGATTCACACCTTCGGGTTCTATAGATAGATTCCAGAAATTGGTGCAACTCCACCTCGGCAGAGAGAAGCCAGCCTGCGCTGAAACCAGTCCCCTCCGTGTTAGGCATTCGATGTGTTAATCCATTCTGGGCGGGATAACCCCTTTTGGTGTTCTAAGCATTATGTTACACTTTGGCAATTGAAAAATAGCAGATCTACAAGCTCATATCACCAAGTGCCGCGCTACGAGCTTGTGGGTCTGCTATTTCTGAAGTCTTGAAAATGTGGTGCAAATCTTTGAATGTATAGGCTATTCTTTCAGAGCGAACATTTTTACTTAATATTTACTTCTGTGGGGGGGGGGGGGTCCCTGGAACAACACATTTTCAAGTGGAGGTCGGCGGCCAATTATTATTATTTATTTTTTTGTTTAATTTTTATCCCACGATTTTGTAACCCATTTTTCACCCCTGTGTCAATCATCTAATGTGATCCTGGGCTCTACACACCCTCCACCAACCTAGTCCCCATATATGGGGGACAAGGGGAGAGCAACCTAGTCCCCATATATGGGGGACAAGGGGAGACCAACCTAGTCCCCATATATGGGGGACAAGGGGAGAGCAACCTAGTCCCCATATATGGGGGACAAGGGGAGAGCAACGGACTTGAACTCATGCTTCCTTCATGCCTGAGTGTCCAAGTTTCTCCTTTACACCTGACAGGGGGGAGTTTCCCTGGTTGGACGTAGCGCGTGGAAGGAACACGTTATTCCAACCAGTTCCTTTCCCCTCCATCAGGCGCCCCGGCTGGCCAGGGGGAGGCAGTATAGAGACCAGTTCCTTTCCCCTCCATCAGGCGCCCCGGCTGGCCAGGGGGAGGCAGTATAGAGACCAGTTCCTTTCCCCTCCATCAGGCGCCCCGGCTGGCCAGGGGGAGGCAGTTTAGTAGGCCACATTTTTGAGGGTCTTTGACATGAAAATGTTTGAGAACCACTGACATAGAAACATGGGTTTTTCAGAAAACTGTCAGAATTTAGAAGGCATTTGTAGAATGGAGCTCATGTCAAACTGGGTTAAGCATCTGATGTGTTAAAAGTCTCTCTCTCTCTCTCTCTCTCTCTCTCTCTTCTTTCTCTCTCTCTCTCTCTCTCTCTCTCTCTACAGTGAGTGGAGGTAGGCAAGGAGTTCAAATGATAATGTCACATTCTGGAAACACTTTGGAGAGATTTGTTTCATTGTATTGTATTTTATTCAATGTTTCTGCCGACCTCGGCAAATTCAGCTAATTAACATCTGGGAATTGTTGGCTATAAGAAAATATGAATTGATTGTAGTGGCGGAAGCTATACTGCAGTAGCCTAACAACTGAGCAATAGGGCCAACCGCAAAGGGCAACCTATAGAGGTGAACACAGCTGAGCTGTGTGGACCTTTTCCTTTCATTTAGTGTGCCTGGCTAGTATTGTGTGTGTGTGTGTGTGTGTGTGTGTGTGTGTGTGTGTGTGTGTGTGTGTGTGTGTGTGTGTGTGTGTGTGTGTGTGTGTGGGTGTGTGTGTGTGTGTGTGTGTGTGTGTGTGTGTGTGTGTGTGTGTGTATGCCCCAGATGCGACAGCTCCTGACACAGCACGCACAAGTTGGTGGCAGTTTTTTCAACCTAAACTAACTTCTTTTAGATGTTTTATTAACATCTAAAACACACCCGTTGTTGTAACTGCCATCGTTAATGTAGAGGATGAGAGCAATGCTTGGAAAGCTGCTCCTAACAATGTGTTTGTGTTTAACCCAAGGTTGTTTTCAGCACCCTCTGGTGGTACATGCGTGCACAGACAGACAGACAGACAGATGGGGAGGGGGGAACACAGCCAGTCTATAACAATGATAACACACTAGGTGGCTCAAATCAAATCAAATCAAATCAAACTTTATTTCTAGAGCACATTTACAAAGACCAGAAGGTCAACCAAAGTGCTGTAACACGATCATGAGGCAAACATACAATCAACACAAGTAGCATAGCAAAACAAAATCAACGCAACACAAACAAACAATTAACGGAAAAAAGGGATTATTGCTAAAAATACAAACCTACCATTAACGGAATTAACGGAATGTCAATCAATGTCAGTTATCGGGGGTTAAACGAAGCAAAAATTAGCATGTTTTCGCTAATTTCGGTAATGTTGGATGTAATTTACCAAAAAACGGCCGAAATCCGCGCGATCGTGCGCTATCGTGCACGCTCGCCGTCTCTATGTGTGTCGCTGTAATTTTTTTAATATTTTGCGATGTTTTGGGGTTGATTTGACCTTAATTTGACTTAGTTATGAAAAAGTTAGCATTAGCTTAGCATTCCGGACAGCCAAACGAGTGACACAGGGTTAAAATACTACCGGATGTTATCGATCGTTGAACCGGAAGTGACTTGACCAGATTCGTCTATTTTTGTCAAAATCGGCATAATGGTGCGTTCCCGCCATCTGGTGGCAAAACGAGAGAATACATTATAGATGCCATGTGCATTTGAATGATCTGTTCGAACCATCAGATCTTTCTATTAATGTTAAAATGATGAATTAAAAATATGCCAATGTGTTACCCAAACAAAAAAATTGGGATTGGTAGTCCAAGGGTTAATTAGGTCAAACATTGAAAGCCAGGGAGAAGAGATGGGTTTTAAGTAAAGACTCAAAGGCCTCTAAGGAGTGAGCAGACTTGATATGGCTTGCATATAGCTTGGCTCAAGCTATATGCAAGTATAATACAGTGCAATATTGCATATAGATGAGAACCTTTATCCTCCATTCTTCTCCCACGTGAACGTACATTGAAAAGAGGTTCAAATTGAATGATTACACTCTGTTTTGGTGAAGATATAGAACATCCTTATCGTGTATACTCTAAAGAACACGGAGAAACGGGGCATGCCGATACATAATAATAACACATCAAGCCTCCACTGATTCGTCAAGCCGAGGTTGTATAGAGTACAACAAGTGAGACGCCTCTCGAAGCTGTCTTTAACCCATTTTGGGGCGGAAACCCCTTTTGGTGTTTTAACTAACTAAAATTAGCAGATCTACAAGCTCATAGCGCGCCACCGAGTGGCTCGCTATACGAGCTTGTAGGTCTGCTATTTTTGAAAAACCCGTGAAAATGTGGCACAAATCTTTGAATATATATTCTTTCACAGCGAACATTTTTAATTCAAATCTTTGCTTCTGGGGGGGGGGGGGGGGTCCCTGGGGTCCCTGGAACAACATATTTTCAGATGAGGACGACTATTTATTTATTTCGATGTCAGGCCAGAATGGGTTAATCAGACCAGTGTGTGTCCAGTGGAAACCTCGTATGAATCTGATCTCAGGTCAGAATGGGTTATAATCAGACCAGTGTGTGTCCAGTGGAAACCTCGTATGAATCTGATCTCAGGTCAGAATGAAAACTGTCAGGATGTAGAAGACATTTTTAGAATCTGATCTCAGGTCAGAATGGGTTATAATCAGACCAGTGTGTGTCCAGTGGAAACCTCGTATGAATCTGATCTCAGGTCAGAATGGGATAAGACTGCCTGACAGCGAACAGCAGGCGTCGTGACGCAGAGAGAACAGGGCAGAAGAATGAAGAGAGGGAAGAGACACCTATCACTTTCACTGTGCGCTGAGGCAGAGGGAGTGATCCAGTGTTTAGCTGCAGTGTATGACTCAGACACTGTGTGTGTGTGTGTGTGTGTGTGTGTGTGTGTGTGTGTGTGTGTGTGTGTGTGTGTGTGTGTGTGTGTGTGTGTGTGTGTGTGTGTGTGTGTGTGTGTGTGTGAGTGATTGACATGTTGGGCGGCAGGGAGGGCCTCAAAGCAAGTACATTCCCACCCCGATGTTGTCACGCACGCACGCACGCACATACACACACACACACACACGGACACACACACACACACACACACACGGACACATACACACACACAGACACACACACACACACACACACACACACACACACACACACACACACACACACAAAGGCTATGAAGAAAAGTGGGTGACTAATCGCTGAATTATAAACTGCTAAATATAAGCACCTGCTTCAGAAGTTAATTGCATATTTGTAAGTTGCTCTGCATGACGGAGATGACGTTCATTTAATGATAATTAGACTATCTTGCGTGCTCGTGGGTATACGGAGGCCAGGAATGGCAGCATTACAGTGTGAAGGTACAGGCAAAGTTCTACTGTACAGTAGATATAGTACAGTACAGGTCAGTGTGATGTTGGGCAGATGACACAGTGATGGAGTTGATGATACAACTATAATGGTTTCTGTGGATTATATAATATGCTTTGCAATCCTCTTAAATCCCTTCATGATTATTGCCATTATTACTGACCTTTGTATGGTGTGTTTTGACTTTCATGTGTGCGTGTGTGCGTGTGTGCGTGTGTGTGTGTGTGTGTGCGTGTGTGCGTGTGTGCGTGTGTGTGCGTGTGTGCGTACAACTAGCAAGTCACGAGTTAAACTCAGTTTCACAGCTTTTCAACGTGAATGGCAGTGAATGGGGAGAGAGAAAAAAAAAGCCATTCAGAGAAAATGGGCTAAAAATAACAGACAATGACATGTAAAGACACTGGTATAGGCCTAACTCCTGCTCAGATATATGAATGAATGTCCTGCAAATTATAACCTCAATTAAAAGCACAATTCAGTGGATATAACATAAAGTGCATCATGGATATAATGTGTTGTGTTGTAGGTTTGCTGCTCTGCATCATGGATATAATGTGTTGTGTTGTAGGTTTGCTGCTCTGCATCATGGATATAATGTGTTGTGTTGTAGGTTTGCTGCTCTGCATCATGGATATAATGTGTTGTGTTGTAGGTTTGCTGCTCTGCATCATGGATATAATGTGTTGTGTTGTAGGTTTGCTGCTCTGCATCATGGATATAATGTGTTGTGTTGTAGGTTTGCTGCTCTGCATCATGGATATAATGTGTTGTGTTGTAGGTAGGGATGTTGAAAAATGTTGAAAATCGACTCGATTATCGACTCATGCCTCCCGCGACTCAAAACGTATGAGTCGAAAAATCGTTTTTATTTGTATTATTATTTCAGTCAGTGCCGCTCGTCACATGCAAGTTAACTTTGAGCAGAGCCTGTGGCTCTGAGTTTGAGAATAGACCCCATCGTCCAAGGGTGTGTGTGTGTGTGTGTGTGTGTGTGTGTGTGTGTGTGTGTGGTGGGGGGTGGTATCTTAGCAACACTGAATGATCTGTCCCATTGGTCGTGTGCTCGTATCATGAGCCAATGGCTGCAGCTCTGAGCTTCCCAGACCCAGACCCAGGTTCACATCTCATCTACACATGCCGTAAAGTGAGCTGACAGGCTAGCCACAGGTCTGCTCTGTAATGAGCGGTGAGCGCTCTTCTCTTCTTGTGAAGAAAGCAGGACAGATCGTTGTCAAATAAATCCCGCCGTCATTTATACTGTATTTATTCTCCGACCCGACATTAAAATACGGAACAACGTGCGTCCCGTATCAGTTCATTACGGGGCTCGTGACAGGCTGCAGACACTTGAGAGTTGGGACTAGCGGCTAGCCGATAGCGCCGCTGCTCCTTCAGTTTCATTGTTTACAAAATAAAGTTTATTTTGTATTATTGGGATTTGATCATTGATGCGAATTCTAAACATATGGATGCAGCTGCAGAAGTTGTGTTGCTTAAAGGAATGCATAGTTGCGTTCTCCTCAACTGCTGCGCAGCAACAACAAAAATATAAAAAGGAAAAAAAAAGGAAAAAAGTCGTTCGACACGTCGATTTTCGGCCTCGATTCGTCGATTGGCCAAATATGAGTCGTTTGGCATCCCTAGTTGTAGGTTTGCTGCTCTGCATCATGGATATAATGTGTTGTGTTGTAGGTTTGCTGCTCTGCATCATGGATATAATGTGTTGTGTTGTAGGTTTGCTGCTCTGCATCATGGATATAATGTGTTGTGTTGTAGGTTTGCTGCTCTGCATCATGGATATAATGTGTTGTGTTGTAGGTTTGCTGCTCTGCATCATGCTGCTCTCAACGGGAACCTGGAGCTCATCTCTCTGCTGCTGGAGTCCCAGGCTGCAGTGGACATCAGGGACCAGAAAGGTATGCACGCACGCACGCACGCACACGCACACACACGCGCGCACGCACGCACGCACGCACGCACGCACGCACGCACGCACACAGACAGACAGTCACTTACAGCAGTAAGTGAGGTCGGGGTAGTCGGGGACCCCCGGTTCCAGGGACCTATATTTTACCCAGCAGATGTAAAAGCACTGCAAACTTGTACATCTGCTGTTTTCTCTTCGGGGGTCCCTGGCACAACACAAAATGACATTCAGACACAAACAGTCTTGTGTGTGTAAACTGCACACACATACTGTAGTATGTTTATACTTAACCCATTTTGGGCGGGAACCCCTTTTGGTTGTTTTAAGCATGTTATGCTTTAGCTATTGAAAAATAGCAGATCTACGAGCTCGTAGATCTGCTATTTTTGAAAAATCGACATTTTTAGAATCTGATCTCAGGTCAGAATGGGTTAAGCAAGAGTAACGATAACCAACCCGTTCTCACTCCCAAGGCATCACTTTTTGCAGCTCTGTCAGTAGCCCTGAAACGTCAAGTTTTGACATGACAGGAACACCCTGAAACGTCAAGTTTTGACATGACAGGAACACCCTGAAACGTCAAGTTTTAACATGACGGGAACGCCCTGAAACGTCAAGTTTTAACATGACGGGAACGCCCTGAAACGTCAAGTTTTAACATGACGGGAACGCCCTGAAACGTCAAGTTTTGACATGACAGGAACACCCTGAAACGCCAAGTTTTGACATGACAGGAACACCCTGAAACGTCAAGTTTTAACATGACGGGAACGCCCTGAAACGTCAAGTTTTAACATGACGGGAACGCCCTGAAACGCCACGTTTTGACATGACAGGAACACCCTGAAACGTCAAGTTTTAACATGACGGGAACGCCCTGAAACGTCAAGTTTTGACATGACAGGAACGCCCTGAAACGTCAAGTTTTGACATGACAGGAACGCCCTGAAACGTCAAGTTTTGACATGACAGGAACGCCCTGAAACGTCAAGTTTTGACATGACAGGAACGCCCTGAAACGTCAAGTTTTAACATGACGGGAACGCCCTGAAACGCCAAGTTTTGACATGACGGGAACACCCTGAAACGTCAAGTTTTGACATGACAGGAACACCCTGAAACGTCAAGTTTTAACATGACAGGAACGCCCTGAAACGTCAAGTTTTAACATGACGGGAACGCCCTGAAACGTCAAGTTTTAACATGACGGGAACGCCCTGAAACGTCAAGTTTTAACATGACGGGAACGCCCTGAAACGTCAAGTTTTAACATGACGGGAACGCCCTGAAACGTCAAGTTTTAACATGACGGGAACGCCCTGAAACGTCAAGTTTTAACATGACGGGAACGCCCTGAAACGTCAAGTTTTAACATGACGGGAACGCCCTGAAACGTCAAGTTTTTACATGACGGGAACGCCCTGAAACGTCAAGTTTTAACATGACGGGAACGCCCTGAAACGTCAAGTTTTAACATGACGGGAACGCCCTGAAACGTCAAGTTTTAACATGACGGGAACGCCCTGAAACGCCAAGTTTTAACATGACGGGAACGCCCTGAAACGTCAAGTTTTAACATGACGGGAACGCCCTGAAACGTCACGTTTTGACATGACAGGAACGCCCTGAAACGTCAAGTTTTAACATGACGGGAACGCCCTGAAACGTCAAGTTTTAACATGACGGGAACGCCCTGAAACGTCAAGTTTTAACATGACGGGAACGCCCTGAAACGTCAAGTTTTTACATGACGGGAACGCCCTGAAACGTCAAGTTTTAACATGACGGGAACGCCCTGAAACGTCAAGTTTTAACATGACGGGAACGCCCTGAAACGTCAAGTTTTAACATGCCGGGAACGCCCTGAAACGTCAAGTTTTAACATGACGGGAACGCCCTGAAACGCCAAGTTTTAACATGACGGGAACGCCCTGAAACGTCACGTTTTGACATGACGGGAACGCCCTGAAACGTCAAGTTTTAACATGACAGGAACGCCCTGAAACGTCAAGTTTTAACATGACAGGAACGCCCTGAAACGTCACGTTTTGACATGACGGGAACGCCCTGAAACGTCACGTTTTGACATGACGGGAACGCCCTGAAACGTCACGTTTTGACATGACGGGAACGCCCTGAAACGTCAAGTTTTGACATGACAGGAACACCCTGAAACGTCACGTTTTGACATGACGGGAACGCCCTGAAACGCCAAGTTTTAACATGACAGGAACACCCTGAAACGTCAAGTTTTAACATGACGGGAACGCCCTGAAACGTCACGTTTTAACATGACGGGAACGCCCTGAAACGCCAAGTTTTAACATGACAGGAACGCCCTGAAACGTCAAGTTTTGACATGACAGGAACGCCCTGAAACGTCAAGTTTTGACATGACGGGAACGCCCTGAAACGTCAAGTTTTGACATGACGGGAACGCCCTGAAACGTCAAGTTTTGACATGACGGGAACGCCCTGAAACGTCAAGTTTTAACATGACGGGAACGCCCTGAAACGTCAAGTTTTGACATGACGGGAACGCCCTGAAACGTCAAGTTTTAACATGACGGGAACGCCCTGAAACGTCAAGTTTTAACATGACGGGAACGCCCTGAAACGTCAAGTTTTAACATGACGGGAACGCCCTTAAACGTCAAGTTTTAACATGACGGGAACGCCCTGAAACGTCAAGTTTTAACATGACGGGAACGCCCTGAAACGTCAAGTTTTTACATGACGGGAACGCCCTGAAACGTCAAGTTTTAACATGACGGGAACGCCCTGAAACGTCACGTTTTGACATGACGGGAACGCCCTGAAACGTCAAGTTTTAACATGACAGGAACGCCCTGAAACGTCACGTTTTGACATGACGGGAACGCCCTGAAACGTCAAGTTTTGACATGACGGGAACGCCCTGAAACGTCACGTTTTGACATGACAGGAACGCCCTGAAACGTCAAGTTTTAACATGACGGGAACGCCCTGAAACGCCAAGTTTTAACATGACAGGAACGCCCTGAAACGTCACGTTTTGACATGACGGGAACGCCCTGAAACGTCAAGTTTTAACATGACGGGAACGCCCTGAAACGCCAAGTTTTAACATGACAGGAACGCCCTGAAACGTCACGTTTTGACATGACGGGAACGCCCTGAAACGTCACGTTTTGACATGACGGGAACGCCCTGAAACGTCAAGTTTTAACATGACAGGAACGCCCTGAAACGCCAAGTTTTAACATGACGGGAACGCCCTGAAACGTCACGTTTTGACATGACGGGAACGCCCTGAAACGTCACGTTTTAACATGACGGGAACGCCCTGAAACGCCAAGTTTTAACATGACAGGAACGCCCTGAAACGTCAAGTTTTGACATGACGGGAACGCCCTGAAACGTCAAGTTTTAACATGACGGGAACGCCCTGAAACGTCAAGTTTTGACATGACAGGAACGCCCTGAAACGTCAAGTTTTGACATGACGGGAACGCCCTGAAACGTCACGTTTTGACATGACGGGAACACCCTGAAACGTCACGTTTTGACATGACGGGAACGCCCTGAAACGCCAAGTTTTAACATGACAGGAACACCCTGAAACGTCACGTTTTGACATGACGGGAACGCCCTGAAACGTCAAGTTTTGACATGACGGGAACGCCCTGAAACGTCACGTTTTGACATGACGGGAACGCCCTGAAACGTCACGTTTTGACATGACAGGAACGCCCTGAAACGTCACGTTTTGACATGACGGGAACACCCTGAAACGCCAAGTTTTAACATGACAGGAACACCCTGAAACGTCACGTTTTGACATGACGGGAACGCCCTGAAACGTCAAGTTTTAACATGACGGGAACGCCCTGAAACGTCAAGTTTTAACATGACAGGAACACCCTGAAACGCCAAGTTTTGACATGACAGGAACACCCTGAAACGTCAAGTTTTGACATGACAGGAACACCCTGAAACGCCAAGTTTTGACATGACAGGAACACCCTGAAACGTCAAGTTTTAACATGACGGGAACGCCCTGAAACGCCACGTTTTGACATGACAGGAACACCCTGAAACGTCAAGT
The DNA here is from genome assembly GCF_964188405.1 of Protomyctophum parallelum. NCBI lineage: Eukaryota > Metazoa > Chordata > Actinopteri > Myctophiformes > Myctophidae > Protomyctophum > Protomyctophum parallelum. The sequence goes on from NC_139708.1 coordinate 37,115,422, forward strand.
TTTAACATGACGGGAACGCCCTGAAACGTCAAGTTTTGACATGACAGGAACGCCCTGAAACGTCAAGTTTTGACATGACAGGAACGCCCTGAAACGTCAAGTTTTGACATGACAGGAACGCCCTGAAACGTCAAGTTTTGACATGACAGGAACGCCCTGAAACGTCAAGTTTTAACATGACGGGAACGCCCTGAAACGCCAAGTTTTGACATGACGGGAACACCCTGAAACGTCAAGTTTTGACATGACAGGAACACCCTGAAACGTCAAGTTTTAACATGACGGGAACGCCCTGAAACGCCACGTTTTGACATGACAGGAACACCCTGAAACGTCAAGTTTTAACATGACGGGAACGCCCTGAAACGTCAAGTTTTGACATGACAGGAACGCCCTGAAACGTCAAGTTTTGACATGACAGGAACGCCCTGAAACGTCAAGTTTTGACATGACAGGAACGCCCTGAAACGTCAAGTTTTGACATGACAGGAACGCCCTGAAACGTCAAGTTTTAACATGACGGGAACGCCCTGAAACGCCAAGTTTTGACATGACGGGAACACCCTGAAACGTCACGTTTTGACATGACGGGAACGCCCTGAAACGTCACGTTTTGACATGACAGGAACGCCCTGAAACGTCACGTTTTGACATGACGGGAACGCCCTGAAACGCCAAGTTTTAACATGACAGGAACACCCTGAAACGTCACGTTTTGACATGACGGGAACGCCCTGAAACGTCACGTTTTGACATGACAGGAACGCCCTGAAACGTCAAGTTTTAACATGACGGGAACGCCCTGAAACGTCAAGTTTTAACATGACGGGAACGCCCTGAAACGTCACGTTTTGACATGACGGGAACGCCCTGAAACGTCACGTTTTGACATGACGGGAACGCCCTGAAACGCCAAGTTTTAACATGACAGGAACACCCTGAAACGTCACGTTTTGACATGACGGGAACGCCCTGAAACGTCAAGTTTTGACATGACGGGAACGCCCTGAAACGTCACGTTTTGACATGACGGGAACGCCCTGAAACGTCACGTTTTGACATGACAGGAACGCCCTGAAACGTCACGTTTTGACATGACGGGAACGCCCTGAAACGCCAAGTTTTAACATGACAGGAACACCCTGAAACGTCACGTTTTGACATGACGGGAACGCCCTGAAACGTCACGTTTTGACATGACAGGAACGCCCTGAAACGTCACGTTTTGACATGACGGGAACGCCCTGAAACGTCACGTTTTAACATGACGGGAACGCCCTGAAACGTCACGTTTTAACATGACGGGAACGCCCTGAAACGTCAAGTTTTAACATGACGGGAACGCCCTGAAACGCCAAGTTTTAACATGACGGGAACGCCCTGAAACGTCACGTTTTGACATGACAGGAACGCCCTGAAACGTCACGTTTTGACATGACGGGAACGCCCTGAAACGCCAAGTTTTAACATGACGGGAACGCCCTGAAACGCCAAGTTTTAACATGACGGGAACGCCCTGAAACGTCACGTTTTGACATGACGGGAACGCCCTGAAACGTCACGTTTTAACATGACGGGAACGCCCTGAAACGCCAAGTTTTGACATGACGGGAACGCCCTGAAACGTCACGTTTTGACATGACAGGAACGCCCTGAAACGTCACGTTTTGACATGACGGGAACACCCTGAAACGTCACGTTTTGACATGACAGGAACGCCCTGAAACGTCACGTTTTAACATGACGGGAACGCCCTGAAACGCCAAGTTTTAACATGACAGGAACACCCTGAAACGTCAAGTTTTGACATGACGGGAACGCCCTGAAACGTCAAGTTTTGACATGACGGGAACGCCCTGAAACGTCAAGTTTTAACATGACAGGAACGCCCTGAAACGTCAAGTTTTAACATGACGGGAACGCCCTGAAACGTCAAGTTTTAACATGACAGGAACGCCCTGAAACGTCACGTTTTGACATGACGGGAACGCCCTGAAACGTCACGTTTTAACATGACGGGAACGCCCTGAAACGTCACGTTTTGACATGACAGGAACGCCCAGAAACGTCACGTTTTGACATGACGGGAACGCCCTGAAACGCCAAGTTTTGACATGACAGGAACGCCCTGAAACGTCAAGTTTTAACATGACGGGAACGCCCTGAAACGTCACGTTTTAACATGACGGGAACGCCCTGAAACGCCACGTTTTAACATGACGGGAACGCCCTGAAACGTCACGTTTTGACATGACGGGAACGCCCTGAAACGTCACGTTTTGACATGACGGGAACGCCCTGAAACGCCAAGTTTTGACATGACGGGAACGCCCTGAAACGCCAAGTTTTAACATGACGGGAACGCCCTGAAACGTCACGTTTTAACATGACGGGAACGCCCTGAAACGTCACGTTTTAACATGACGGGAACGCCCTGAAACGTCAAGTTTTAACATGACAGGAACGCCCTGAAACGCCAAGTTTTAACATGACGGGAACGCCCTGAAACGCCAAGTTTTAACATGACAGGAACGCCCTGAAACGTCAAGTTTTGACATGACGGGAACGCCCTGAAACGCCAAGTTTTAACATGACAGGAACGCCCTGAAACGTCAAGTTTTAACATGACGGGAACGCCCTGAAACGCCAAGTTTTAACATGACAGGAACGCCCTGAAACGTCAAGTTTTGACATGACAGGAACGCCCTGAAACGTCAAGTTTTAACATGACAGGAACGCCCTGAAACGTCAAGTTTTAACATGACAGGAACGCCCTGAAACGTCACGTTTTGACATGACGGGAACGCCCTGAAACGTCAAGTTTTTACATGACGGGAACGCCCTGAAACGCCACGTTTTGACATGACAGGAACGCCCTGAAACGTCACGTTTTAACATGACGGGAACGCCCTGAAACGTCAAGTTTTAACATGACGGGAACGCCCTGAAACGTCAAGTTTTAACATGACAGGAACACCCTGAAACGTCACGTTTTAACATGACGGGAACGCCCTGAAACGTCACGTTTTAACATGACGGGAACGCCCTGAAACGTCACGTTTTAACATGACGGGAACGCCCTGAAACGCCAAGTTTTAACATGACAGGAACACCCTGAAACGTCACGTTTTGACATGACGGGAACGCCCTGAAACGCCAAGTTTTAACATGACGGGAACGCCCTGAAACGTCACGTTTTGACATGACGGGAACGCCCTGAAACGTCACGTTTTGACATGACGGGAACGCCCTGAAACGTCACGTTTTGACATGACGGGAACGCCCTGAAACGTCACGTTTTGACATGACAGGAACGCCCTGAAACGTCACGTTTTCACATGACAGGAACGCCCTGAAACGCCAAGTTTTAACATGACGGGAACACCCTGAAACGTCAAGTTTTAACATGACGGGAACACCCTGAAACGTCAAGTTTTAACATGACGGGAACGCCCTGAAACGTCAAGTTTTAACATGACAGGAACGCCCTGAAACGCCAAGTTTTAACATGACGGGAACGCCCTGAAACGTCAAGTTTTAACATGACGGGAACGCCCTGAAACGCCAAGTTTTAACATGACGGGAACGCCCTGAAACGTCAAGTTTTAACATGACGGGAACGCCCTGAAACGCCAAGTTTTATGTTGTGAAAACCATGCCTAAACCCAAACCCAAACCTCACGACAATGTGCCCAACGACAGCTGTATGTACAGTGAGATGCTGCGATGACAACTTTGCCAATATCTCACTGTATTAGGCTGAGTCGACCTTGAGTGTATACTTTATGTTACTGATTTTGTGCAAGACTTTTAACTTTGTACCGAATCGCTATCAAAGACAGATGCCGTGGCTTTGTTTTGATACATTTATTTTCGTCCTTGACTGTTGCACATGAGCACACATATACTGTACACCCACACCTATACTGTACACCCACACCTATACTGTACACCCACACCTATACTGTACACCCACACCTATACTGTACACCCACACATATACTGTACACCCACACATATACCCGTTGCTATCCTGTGATTATCCCATTCTGGGGCGGGCACCCATTTTGGTATTAGCATCATGCTATGCTTTAGCTATTGAAAAATAGCAGATCTACAAGCTCATAGCGTGGCGTGCTACGAGCTTGTAGATCTGCTATTTTTTTTTATCGAAGAACGACTGACATAGAAACATAGCTTTTTCAGAAAACTGTCAGGATGTAGAAGAACATTTATAGAATCTGATCTCAGGTCAGAATGCGTTATACAAAGTCGTACGTACTGTAATGTCACTCATCCTGACATCCAGCCACAATGCGTTGCTTTGGAACATTTTGGACAGTATTTCATATCATGTGTGACTGTATATGTGCGTGCATGTAGGCATGCGGCCGCTGCACTATGCCGCCTGGCAGGGGAAGGCGGAGCCTATGAAGATGCTGCTGAAGTCGGGTTCGTCACTCAACGGCCAATCAGACGAAGGCCAGATCCCTCTTCATCTGGCAGCGCAGCACGGACACTACGATGGGGTGAGAACATGAATATGAATATGATCAATATCAATATCAATATGATGTGGTGAGCAGTGTTGTTTTTGGCAGCAAATTTCTAATTTAGTTTAGTCATAGTCTCTGGACTGAAACTTCATTTAGTTTTAGTCACATTTTAGTCACCTGGAAATGTCTTAGTGTTAGTCTAGTTTTAGTCGACTAAAGGTCATAAGATTTTAGTCGACTAAATCTACAGGTGATTTAGTCGACTAAAATGTATTTTGGCGGGCCTTGATGCCGTCATAATGACTGTTTTTACACTTGCTGAAAACAGCCAATCTACAAGCTCACAACGTG
>NC_139708.1:37125268-37137768 GCF_964188405.1 Protomyctophum parallelum
GTATACCGTGTCCCTATTGGGCGCACACATTCTCGTGTGTAGGAAATGGGCGTAAAATTGAGCCTCTCCAGACCGAAATCCGCCGGTAGGCAATTTTTTTTGCCAACGGCTGATTCGGTCTGGTTTATTAACCAGGCTAAGCGAGTGGAGGATGCGAGGGGAGTGAGCGAGTGGAGGATGCGAGGGGAGTGAGTGAGTGGAGGACGCGAGGGGAGTGAGCGAGTGTGAAAGTTGCGGTATTGGAATTTGGCTTTTGTGTTGGTTAATGAGCACCAGTATATGACTATTAGTACCAGTAGGGGCGCTGTTGTGCCAAAAAGAGAGAGAGGGATAGTGCTGCACTGTTGCCTGCTAATGAGAGAGAGAGAGAGAGAGAGAGAGAGAGAGGTGGGGGGGGGGTTCACACGGGTGTGATTTTTTAAATCTTGTAAGTATTGGAAATGTTTGAATAAATTTGATTTATTTTTCAACCCAAATCTTCTTCTCTGGGGGTCCCTGGCGGCACAAAACATTTTCAAACGGGGGTCCGTCCGCAGCCAAATACATATCAATTGGGGTTTTTCTTTTTCTTTTTCTTTTTTTTACCTACATTTTTTATCCCACGATCTTGTAACCCATTTTTTCACACAGTGTCAATTATCAACTGTAATCTGGGGCGCTACACTTCCTCTGCCAACCTGGGGGGGCAGCAAACTGACCTCATGTTTCCTTCTATGCATGAGGAGTCCAAGCTGCTTATTTTCACCTGACAGGGGAGAGCTTCCCTGGTTGGACGTAGCGCGTGGAAGGAACACGTTATTCCGACCAGTTCCTTTCCCCTCCATCAGGCGCCCCGGCTGGCCAAGGGGAGGCAGTTTAGAGACCAGGATTACTGCATGTTTTTTGTGATGGTACCTACCCTAGGGGACACGGGGAGAACATGTGAGGGTACCTACCCTAGGGGACATGGGGAGAACATGTGAGGGTACCTACCCTAGGGGACACGGGGAGAACATGTGAGGGTACCTGCCCTAGGGGACACGGGGAGAACATGTGAGGGTACCTACCCTAGGGGACACGGGGAGAACATGTGAGGGTACCTACCCTAGGGGACACGGGGAGAACATGTGAGGGGACACGGGGAGAACATGTGAGGGTACCTGCCCTAGGGGACACGGGGAGAACATGTGAGGGTACCTACCCTAGGGGACACGGGGAGAACCCTAGGGGACACGGGGAGAACATGTGAGGGTACCTATACCCTAGGGGACACGGGGAGAACATTCAAACTCCACACAGAAAGGCCCTTTCGCCAACCCCGCCTCGGGAATGGGCACTGATGACGCGGGTTCTTCTTGACATGAAACTGTACAGTGAGAATCACTGCAGGTATCGATTATTCTATTGATTAAGTAAGTAGGTCGGAGTGGCTTATTGTCGGTATATCAGCCCAACAAGGTGTCTATACCCGTTTCAAAGCGTTAGACCCCTGGGGCCTGGGAGATGGAGTGCCACACCCTGCCATCAGCTCCCAGCGCTTAACACACTATAGGCTCCGTTTCCACAGGGGTTGAACCAGTTCAGTTCAGAGTGTTTACACTGAAAATGAATTGGTTTCCGAACCCTAAAAGTTGGTTCGGAACGGGAACAAAAAAATGACCGCCGGTTCCGTGAAAGCACCAAGGTTCCAAGGATCTAGCACGGAATCAGTTCTAGAATCAAAGTTGAGCTGTGGTACTCATAGATAGCTTTAGATAGCTTTATTGTCATTCAGCAGATACATAAAATTCATAAGAGAACGAAATGTCGTTTCACTGGCTTTTAGTATGCTAGTTAAAAGAGCTAAAATACTATTAAAATCTAAAATCCACTTAAAAACAAATAAATTAAAAGCACCATTAGTTCATTTGGAGACAAGATATTGCACAACAGGATAGAGTCCTTATAGCAGCATATAGGGGGAAAGGTTAGGGGATATTGCAGGTGTTCAGAAGTCTGATGGCTTGGGGGAAAAAGCTCTTGGAGAATCTTGCTGTTTTACTCACAATGCTTCGATACCTTCTGCCAGAAGGCAACAGAGTGAACAGTCCCTGGGGTGGGTGGGTGGGGTCATTTCTGATGTTGTTGGCCCTAGACAGACAGCGGTTGTGCGCAATGTCCTTGATGGAAGGCAGTGTCCCGGCAATGTCCCGATGATTCGATTCCCGGCTCCTCCTCCTGTCTACATGTCGAAGTGTCCTCGGGCATGACACTGACTGAACCCCAAATTGCTCCTGATGTGATTGCATGGCTTCCGCCGCAATCGGTGTATGAATGTTTATGTGAATGGGTGAATGTAATCTATGTAAAGCGCCTTGGATAAAGGCGCGATATAAATGCACCATTTACCATTTACCATGTATTTGGTGATGAGGATCAAACCCAGAGCACTGTGGTCCAAAGACCACTGCTCTATCTACTGAGCTACTCAGACATATTGATTCTTTACGTGACCTTTTTATTATTGATATTTTGTCAGTGAAAACATTGCAATTGATTCTTATAATTGAGTAAAGTGATTACTCTTATTAACCAACTATGCCCTGTTTTATACTTTGTCGCATACGTCGTCGTCGTGAAAAAGTGGTGAGCTGCAGCAGTTGTATCTGAAAGCTTGTAGCGCAATGTGAGCTTGTAGATCTGTTCTTTTACTTATATTAAAGTAGCTTATATTTTACAATATATTACATCAATTTAATAGCTTGCACACTGGGAGTATTTCTTTTGATTTTTTGTGGTGGTTCTCCGAAAAAATACCTTAACAGTTTTTTACTGTATATCTATAGCCTACTGTATCCCATACCATCCCAAAACATATTATTACAAAGTTGAGACTACTAGTATCTCTTCTTACTGTAACATAGTATATCTTCTTACTGTAACATAGTATCTCTTCTTACTGTAACATAGTATCTCTTCTTACTGTAACATAGTATCTCTTCTTACTGTAACATAGTATCTCTTCTTACTGTAACATAGTATCTCTTCTAACTGTAACATAGAATCTCTTCTTACTGTAACATGGTATCTCTTCTTACTGTAACATAGTATCTCTTCTTACTGTAACATGGTATCTCTTCTTACTGTAACATAGTATCTCTTCTTACTGTAACATGGTATCTCTTCTTACTGTAACATGGTATCTCTTGTAACATAGTATCTCTTCTTACTGTAACATAGTATATCTTCTTACTGTAACATAGAATCTCTTCTTACTGTAACATGGTATCTCTTCTTACTGTAACATGGTATCTCTTGTAACATAGTATCTCTTCTTACTGTAACATGGTATCTCTTGTAACATAGTATCTCTTCTTACTGCAACATGGTATCTCTTGTAACATAGTATCTCTTCTTACTGTAACATAGTATCTCTTCTTACTGCAACATGGTATCTCTTGTAACATAGTATCTCTTCTTACTGTAACATGGTATCTCTTGTAACATAGTATCTCTTCTTACTGTAACATAGTAGCTCTTCTTACTGTAACATAGTATCTCTTCTTACTGTAACATGGTATATCTTGTAACATAGTATCTCTTCTTACTGTAACATGGTATCTCTTGTAACATAGTATCTCTTCTTACTGTAACATGGTATCTCTTGTAACATAGTATCTCTTCTTACTGTAACATGGTATCTCTTGTAACATAGTATCTCTTCTTACTGTAACATAGTAGCTCTTCTTACTGTAACATAGTAGCTCTTCTTACTGTAACATGGTATCTCTTGTAACATAGTATCTCTTCTTACTGTAACATAGTATATCTTCTTACTGTAACAGTATCTCTTCTTACTGTAACATGGTATCTCTTGTAACATAGTATCTCTTCTTACTGTAACGTGGCTGCAGAGACAGACAAACCTACAGTAATCTGCGTCACTGCTCATGTACTCACTTCCATGACTGAGCGAACAGCGGTAATCTAACAGCATTATCTTTCATGGAGTGACAGTTGTATACTGTACAGCTAATTATTGATGGAACAGTGACTCCCTGTATAATAGGTCATTATTCCTCTTGCTGGTGCTGTCCTGTGTCAGCACAATACACAATAGCTTGACAGTGGAGGATCACAGCACTGTGTGCGACACTGACACTACAAACACATTACATGTAGCCTCTCATCAGTCTTTGGGCTGTTAAAGAGTGTGTGTGTGTGTGTGTGTGTGTGTGTGTGTGTGTGTGTGTGTGTGTGTGTGTGTGTGTGTGTGTGTGTGTGTGTGTGTGTGTGTGTGTGTGTGTGTGTGTGTGTGTGTGTGTGTGTGTGTGTGTGTGTGTGTGTGCCTGTGTTTTAGAGAGAGACAGATAAATGCCTGTCATAGTTGACAGAGGAGAGGCTGTCTGCCCTCTAGAACTGACACTGATAAATGACACTCATTAACATCACACACATGCATGCACACCGCACACACACACACACACACACACACACACACACACACACACACACACACGCAAGCACAAACACACAGACACACAGAGAGACACAGAAACCTACGGACAAACGTTCATATAGACGTACAGACAGATGTACAGACAGACAGACAGACAGACAGACAGACAGACAGACCTAATTTGTTCCCATTAACCTTTCACCCCTTTGTGACCTTTCTCTGACCCTGTCCTTCCTCTCACCATTTCCTCATTACATATCTCTCTCTCTCTCTCTCTGGGTCTGAGCACACTTTAGATTCCATGCGTGGACAGAAGAAGCTGTGTTTTGCGTCATTTCCGTTTTTTTAGACAGCTGGTGGATGGAAAAGAAGCTCCACCAGCTGTCTAAAAAAATGGAAATGACGCAAAACACAGCTTCTTCTGTCCACGCATGGAAGTTCAAGTGTGCCCAGGCTCTCTCTCTCTCTATCTCTCTCTCTCTCTCTCTCTCTCTCTCTCTCTCTCTCTCTCTCTCTCTCTCTCTCTTCTCTCTCTCCAAATCCACAAACTTTATTGGCATAGAATGTGGCATTCTATATATCATCATCTGTGTTTAATGCCCTCTGTGCCTTTAGACTCTAATGCTGTGTTTAATGCCTCTGTGCCTTTAGACTCTAATGCTGTGTTTAATGCCCTCTGTGCCTTTAGACTCTAATGCTGTGTTTAATGCCTCTGTGCCTTTAGACTCTAATGCTGTGTTTAATGCCTCTGTGCCTTTAGACTCTAATGCTGTGTTTAATGCCCTCTGTGCCTTTAGACTCTAATGCTGTGTTTAATGCCCTCTGTGCCTTTAGACTCTAATGCTGTGTTTAATGCCCTCTGTGCCTTTAGACTCTAATGCTGTGTTTAATGCCCTCTGTGCCTTTAGACTCTAATGCTGTGTTTATTGCCCTCTGTGCCTTTAGACTCTAATGCTGTGTTTAATGCCCTCTGTGCCTTTAGACTCTAATGCTGTGTTTAATGCCCTCTGTGCCTTTAGACTCTAATGCTGTGTTTAATGCCCTCTGTGCCTTTAGACTGCTGATCCAGGCGGGGATAGACATCAACAGGCAGACCAAGGCCGGCACAGCCCTGCACGAAGCCGCCCTCTGTGGCAAGACGGAGGCAGTGAGACTCCTGCTGGATGTAAGTGGAATGGAATGGATGGCCTGGACTGATGAGTTTTAAACAGAAATATGATTCTAGACTTTTCTAGATACGCTCTAGTCACGAGTGTCAGCGCCTCAGGGGGCGGACTAGTTAATTGATTTTTTATTTATTTTACGAATTTCACTAGAGGTTATTAAGCCCCTTGAGATGCAGCATCTTGTTTTCGAGGGGGTCCCTGGGGTCAGTGAGGGGGTCCCCGGGGTCAGTGAGGGGGTCAGTGAGGGGGTCAGTGAGGGGGTCAGTGAGGGGGTCAGTGAGGGGGTCAGTGAGGGGGTCAGTGAGGGGGTCCCCGGGGTCAGTGAGGGGGTCAGTGAGGGGGTCAGTGAGGGGGTCTGTGAGGGGGTCAGTGAGGGGGTCCCCGGGGTCAGTGAGGGGGTCTGTGAGGGGGTCTGTGAGGGGGTCTGTGAGGGGGTCTGTGAGGGGGTCAGTGAGGGGGTCAGTGAGGGGGTCAGTGAGGGGGTCAGTGAGGGGGTCAGTGAGGGGGTCTGTGAGGGGGTCAGTGAGGGGGTCCCCGGGGTCAGTGAGGGGGTCTGTGAGGGGGTCTGTGAGGGGGTCTGTGAGGGGGTCTGTGAGGGGGTCTGTGAGGGGGTCTGTGAGGGGGTCTGTGAGGGGGTCAGTGAGGGGGTCTGTGAGGGGGTCAGTGAGGGGGTCTGTGAGGGGGTCAGTGAGGGGGTCAGTGAGGGGGTCAGTGAGGGGGTCAGTGAGGGGGTCTGTGAGGGGGTCCCCGGGGTCAGTGAGGGGGTCTGTGAGGGGGTCAGTGAGGGGGTCCCCGGGGTCAGTGAGGGGGTCTGTGAGGGGGTCAGTGAGGGGGTCAGTGAGGGGGTCAGTGAGGGGGTCAGTGAGGGGGTCAGTGAGGGGGTCAGTGAGGGGGTCAGTGAGGGGGTCAGTGAGGGGGTCAGTGAGGGGGTCAGTGAGGGGGTCTGTGAGGGGGTCTGTGAGGGGGTCAGTGAGGGGGTCTGTGAGGGGGTCTGTGAGGGGGTCTGTGAGGGGGTCTGTGAGGGGGTCTGTGAGGGGGTCTGTGAGGGGGTCAGTGAGGGGGTCAGTGAGGGGGTCTGTGAGGGGGTCAGTGAGGGGGTCCCCGGGGTCAGTGAGGGGGTCTGTGAGGGGGTCAGTGAGGGGGTCAGTGAGGGGGTCTGTGAGGGGGTCAGTGAGGGGGTCTGTGAGGGGGTCAGTGAGGGGGTCAGTGAGGGGGTCAGTGAGGGGGTCTGTGAGGGGGTCTGTGAGGGGGTCAGTAAGGGGGTCAGTGAGGGGGTCAGTGAGGGGGTCAGTGAGGGGGTCAGTGAGGGGGTCTGTGAGGGGGTCAGTGAGGGGGTCAGTGAGGGGGTCCTCGGGTTCAGCCTAGGAATCGAAAAGTTCCCCGTTGGGTCCCGGCTCCTCCTGGCCTGTCCCTGAGCAATGAGAACTGCTCCTATAGGTTAGATAGACAGACCTCTATTGGTGATGAGAAAATGCAGCTTTGCAGCACTGCAGTAAGGAAGATACAAAGACACAGGTACGGTACGGTTACAGAACAAGTACAGAATAAGCAATAGCACATAATATTACATAAAAGACGACAGTAGGTTCAAGGTTGTCTTTATTTGTCTCCCTTGGGAGACAGAGTCACAGCTGCATACAAATAACAGACACGTTCACATAAATGCTAAATGCTAAATGCTAAATGGTGCATTTATATAGCGCCTTTATCCAAAGCGCTTTACAGAGATTGTGCATTACATTCACCCATTCACACACACATTCATACACCGATGGCTGCGGAAACCATGCAAGGCACCAACTAGCACATCGGGAGCAATTAGGGGTTCAGTGTCTTGCTCAAGGACACTTCGACAGTAACTCTGGGGGAGCCCGGGTTCGAACTGGCAACCTTACGGTTACCATCCAGGCACTCTACCCCTGACACCATGAAACACCCAACATACAAAACAGAGATGTTGCACACATTCCCTTGATAAAAGGAAACTAGTCAATAAAGTGCATTCGGCAATCTCTGATTGAGCATTTTGATTGACAGGGGAACAAATGAGTGTTTAAATATATTATATTATATAAGTATAAAGATGACTTAACCTCTGACCTGGATGGGTTAAATAAATCCTACGTATCTGCAAATATCTTTGGCTAATTGATCTGTCTAGAGTTGTTATTTATCAGGGAATGTCACATTTCCTTTCCAAGTAAAAAACAAAAACAAAAAAAAACATTTGAGAACCAATGAATAACCACTGCACTAATAACTGGGTTAATATTAAAGGACCACTTCATCTGCATCTTCTCCACCATAATAACCCATTCTGACCTGAGATCAGATTCTAAAAATTGTCTTCTACATCCTGACAGTTTTCTGAAAAAGCTATGTTTCTATGTCAGTCGTTCTTCGATAAAAAATAATAATAGCAGACCTACAAGCTCGTAGCGCGCCACTCGGTGGCGTGCTATGAGCTTGTAGATCTGCTATTTTTCAATAGCTAAAGCATAACATAATGCTAACACCAAAATGTGATAAGATACCATGTGAAGGTCATTGTGTAGGGGGAGGGTCATCCGGGGCAAAACCGATATCATCTCCCGTGTATATTCTCATCATTCAGCAGACTGCCCACTCAGCTATTCATATTAATAATGGAGAGGATGTACAGTATCATATCCTGAACATCCTACTTTCTGTATCTCTTGTAAATACCTCCCGTGCTCGTGTTGTGTTTGTATTTAGGTGTTGTGCAACAAACTTTGACGATGGTTCTCTAAATTTGGTTTTTAATTATTATTATTTTAAAACATTTTCATTACCAAAACAGCAAAACGTTTCATGATTTAATAACAAAATCGTTTCTTTTTCTTTTTTTCAGTAATGTCACAAAGAAATAAAAGAAAAATCTAAGAAGTTACATAAATTAGAACAAATATTGAAATTGTGAAAATAGCAGATCTGCAAGCTCACAACATGGCGCGAAGCGACACGTTGTGTACTTGTAGATCTGCTATTTTTGAGTGGTGCAACCATATAGGGTGCAGCACTTCAGCTATGTGTGTCCCTATAGCTGTGTCCCTGGGTCTGAGCGCGGAAGTAGCGGTTTCTCACCACCAAGTGTCACTGTTGCGCAGCCTAACACGCACACGCACGCACACACACACACACACACACACACACACACACACACACACACACACACACACACACACACACACACACACACACACACACACACACACACACACACACACACACACACACACACACACTTTCTGTTTTGGGTCACAGGGAAGCACTGCTCTAACCCATTCTGAACAAGAACCCATTTTGGCGCGCTATGAGCTTGTAGGTCTGCTATTTTTGAAAAATCGAAGAACGACTGACATTTTTAGAATCTGATCTCAGGTCAGAATGGGTTAATCAGACCAGTGTGTGTCCAGTGGAAACCTCGTATGAATCTGATCTCAGGTCAGAATGGGCTAAAAAGCACCCTCTTGTTGCCTGTTCAAACCACTGTGGTTCAAACCACTGTGGAAGTGGTTTGCCTGTTCAAACCACTGTGGTTCAAAGCACTGTGGAAGTGGTTTGCCTGTTCAAACCACTGTGGAAGTGGTTTGCCTGTTCAAACCACTGTGGTTCAAACCACTGTGGAAGTGGTTTGCCTGTTCAAACCACTGTGGTTCAAACCACTGTGGAAGTGGTTTGCCTGTTCAAACCACTGTGGTTCTAACCACTGTGGAAGTGGTTTGCCTGTTTAAACCACTGTGGTTCAAACCACTGTGGAAGTGGTTTGCCTGTTCAAACCACTGTGGAAGTGGTTTGCCTGTTCAAACCACTGTGGAAGTGGTTAGCCTGTTCAAACCACTTCCGCGCCCACAGCCGGGCAAACGCTACATGAGCATCAAGAGCAGCACCTCCAGACCCTGGAACAGTTTCTACTCGTCAACAATTAGACTGCTGGGGGGGCACGGTGGCACAGTTGGTAGTGCTGTCGCCTCACAGCTAGAAGGTCCTGGGTTTGATTCCCGCTCGTGACGCTGTGGGCACTGGCGGTGTGTTTCCTCCTCCGCGTCATCAGTGCCCATACCCGAAGGCGGGGGTTGGCGATAGGGCCTTTCTGTGTGGAGTTTGCATGTTCTCCCCGTGTCCGCTAGGGTAGGTACCCTCACAAAAACATGCAGTAATCCTGGTCACTAAACTGCCTCCCCCTGGCCAGCCGGGGCGCCTGATGGAGGGGAAAGGAACTGGTCTCTATACTGCCTCCCCCTGGCCAGCCGGGCGCCTGATGGAGGGGAAAGGAACTGGTTGGAATAACGTGTTCCTTCCACTCGCTACGTCCAACCAGGGAAACTCCCCCCTGTCAGGTGTAAAGGAGCAACTTGGACACGGCATGAAGGAAGCATGAGTTCAAGTCCATTGCTCTCCCCTTGTCCCCCATATATGGGGATTAGGTTGGTCTCCCCTTGTCCCCCATATATGGGGACTAGGTTGGTGGAGGGTGTATAGATCACATTAGATGATTGACACAGGGGTGAAAAATGGGTTACAAAATCGTGGGATAAAAAATATATATAAAAGAAACAATTAGACTGCTGAACAAGAGCTAGAACTGGTGATGCCGCACAGACTGAACTGAAGTGGTCTCCTTTTAGTAGAGACTACTCTGTATATACACATAGGCTACATCACTTTATTTAATTATTTTATATGCATACATATTGTACCATGTAGATTAGTCATGCACTATGCACTTTCTTTCTTTCAACTGCAATGATGAGCTGCTGCACGAACAAGAATTTCACCCATGTTACTCGTGATGTGATGTGCCAATAAAGTTTGATTCTGATTCTGATTCCGTGTCCCTCACAGAGCGGCATCAACGCCACCGTGAGGAACACATACAGCCAGACGGCGCTGGACATCGTCTACCAGTTCACCGCCACGCAGGCCAGCAGGGAGATCAAACAGCTGCTCAGAGGTGAGATGGATGGATGGAATGCATAGAATGATGCAGTAGATCAGTGGTTTGCTCAGAGGTGAGATGGATGGATGGAAGGCATAGAATGATGCAGTAGATGTGTAGAAGTAGAAGTGGTTTGAGAATGAACAAACATAAACATAACAGCAACTCTCTGTCTCTCTGTCTTTCTCTCATAGATGCATCAGCTGCTCTTCAGGTCCGTGCTCTGAAGGATTACTGCAACAACTATGACCTCACCAGCCTCAACATCAAAGCAGGAGATGTTATAACGGTACGCACGCACGCACGCACGCACGCACGCACGCACGCACGCACGCACGCACGCACTCACGCACGCACCACACACCAGTTGTTTCGGTGGAGTTCATTGGCGCTGTTTGCATGAAGTTTAGAGGTTGTGAACTCCTCCAGCATGTAAACATATTTAAACATATTTAAAGGTGCTGGAGCAGCATGTAAACATATTTAAACATATTTAAAGGTTGTGGAGCACCATGTAAACATATTTAAACATATTTAAAGGTGCTGGAGCAGCATGTAAACATATTTATGCTTGCAGCCTTGCATTGGCTACCAATCGACTCCAGAATTAAATTTAAAAATGTATTAATTACTTATAAATCTCTTCATGGGCTGGGCCCAATCTATTTAAGTGAACTGGTGCACCCCAAGGTGAATATGAGACACCTTAGGTCTTCAGACAAAGGTCTTCTCATTATCCCCTAAGCCACTAAGCTGCGAACCAAAGGAGATCGAGCTTATGAATCTGTTGCTCCTATACGCTGTGGAATGATTTACCACTCTGCTTGAGAAACGCTGTGTCTGTTGAGATCTTTAAGAAGCTACTGAAAATGCATTTGTACCGCAAACATTTTGGCTTGCTCCAGTGATTTCTATGTGCTGTTCTAACTTATCTATTTTCTAGGTACTGTCTTTGCTGCTCTGTTTCTTATTTCATTGTTGGTTTATTTTTGATTAAGATGTTCTTGTTTTATTCCTTTTATTTTATTGCACTGCACCTTGTAACAACTGTTTTGAAAGGCGCTCTATAAATAAAATGACCTTACCTTACCTTGAGTAAGTTGAGGTCCTGGAGCAGCATGTAAACATATTTAAAAATATATAAAGGTCCTGGAGCAGCATGTAAACATATTTAAACATATTTAAAGGTCCTGGAGCAGCATGTAAACATATTTAAACATATCTAAAGGTTCTGGAGCAGCATGTAAACATTTTTAAACATATTTAAAGTTTCTGGAGCAGCATGTAAACATATTTAAACATGTTTAAACATATTTAAACATATTGAAACATGTTTAAACATATTTAAAGGTTGTGGAGCAGCATGTAAACATATTTAAACATATGTAAACATATTTAAACATATTTAAACATGTTTAAACATATTTAAAGGTTGTGGAGCAGCATGTAAACATATTTAAACATATTTAAAGGTTCTGGAACAACATGTAAACATGTTTAAACATATTTAAACATATGTAAACCACTCATTCTTGAGATGAGGGACAAAAGTGGAAAAAACATGTCCCACACATAAGAGCCTTATTTATGTTAAAAATAAATTAATTCATAAAAATAAAAGCCCTTGCAAAGTTAAATGTAATACAGTTGTGTATTATTATGCCATTAATTTAATTATAATTGTTTTCATATGCCATCTGAATTAGTTAAAAGCAGGCACTGTACCCAAAAACGCCTGTATTTAGCCTGTCCCCAGCAAGTGGTCACAATTTCAAACTGCTAAAAAAGTGTCTTATACTGTCACAATCACATACATATACATACTAAATTAAAGTAGATTGTCAACAACATAGCAAACAATATACACAGTTAATTTTAACTGTGTATAACTCCGTCAGGTTTTTTAAAAGTTTTAAATTAATCAGAAAATATTGTCGACAGATTTAGCCTGAAGACT
>NC_139708.1:37142768-37167768 GCF_964188405.1 Protomyctophum parallelum
TCGCCTAACAGTCTTGCAGTTTGTTAGTGGCATGCATGTTAGTGAGCAAACCCAATGGCCTTGGAGCGGGGGATGGTCCCCAGACACTGCTCCATGGCTGACCACTGCTCCTAATAGATTAATGATTCTGACCTGAGATCAGATTCATACGAGGTTTCCACTGGACACACACTGGTCTGATTAACCCACTCTGACCTGAGATCAGATTAAAAAAATGTCAGTCATTCTTCGATTAAAAAAAAATAGCTAAAGCATAACATGATGCTAACACCAAAATGGGTTCCCGTTCAGAATGGGATAATGATTAATTCCCTGCATTGGATCAATCACTTCAAATTGCCAAAAGGATAGATACAGTGTCAGGGACTTCGGGAGCTGGAGCCACACTTTACCTAGACCTAAAGTAAGTTAGACTCACACAGAACAGAATGCACAAAGGTATAAATCTAGACCTAAAGTAAGTTAGACTCACAGAACAGAATGCACAAAGGTATAAATCTAGACCTAAAGTAAGTTAGACTCACACAGAACAGAATGCACAAAGGTAAATCTAGACCTAAAGTAAGTTAGACTCACACAGAACAGAATGCACAAAGGTATAAATCTAGACCTAAAGTAAGTTAGACTCACAGAACAGAATGCACAAAGGTATAAATCTAGACCTAAAGTAAGTTAGACTCACAGAACAGAATGCACAAAGGTATAAATCTAGACCTAAAGTAAGTTAGACTCACACAGAACAGAATGCACAAAGGTAAATCTAGACCTAAAGTAAGTTAGACTCACACAGAACAGAATGCACAAAGGTAAATCTAGACCTAAAGTAAGTTAGACTCACACAGAACAGAATGCACAAAGGTAAATCTAGACCTAAAGTAAGTTAGACTCACACAGAACAGAATGCACAAAGGTAAATCTAGACCTAAAGTAAGTTAGACTCACAGAACAGAATGCACAAAGGTATAAATCTAGACCTAAAGTAAGTTAGACTCACAGAACAGAATGCACAAAGGTATAAATCTAGACCTAAAGTAAGTTAGACTCACAGAACAGAATGCACAAAGGTAAATCTAGACCTAAAGTAAGTTAGACTCACACAGAACAGAATGCACAAAGGTATAAATCTAGACCTAAAGTAAGTTAGACTCACAGAACAGAATGCACAAAGGTATAAATCTAGAGCTAAAGTAACTTAGACTCACACGGTACAGAATGCACAAAGGTATAAATCTAGACCTAAAGTAAGTTAGACTCACAGAACAGAATGCACAAAGGTATAAATCTAGAGCTAAAGTAAGTTAGACTCACACAGAACAGAATGCACAAAGGTATAAATCTAGACCTAAAGTAAGTTAGACTCACAGAACAGAATGCACAAAGGTATAAATCTAGACCTAAAGTAAGTTAGACTCACACAGAACAGAATGCACAAAGGTATAAATCTAGACCTAAAGTAAGTTAGACTCACACAGAACAGAATGCACAAAGGTATAAATCTAGTCCTAAAGTAAGTTAGACTCACAGAACAGAATGCACAAAGGTATAAATCTAGACCTAAAGTAAGTTAGACTCACAGAACAGAATGCACAAAGGTATAAATCTAGAGCTAAAGTAAGTTAGACTCACACAGAACAGAATGCACAAAGGTATAAATCTAGACCTAAAGTAAGTTAGACTCACAGAACAGAATGCACAAAGGTATAAATCTAGAGCTAAAGTAAGTTAGACTCACACAGAACAGAATGCACAAAGGTATAAATCTAGACCTAAAGTAAGTTAGACTCACAGAACAGAATGCACAAAGGTAAATCTAGACCTAAAGTAAGTTAGACTCACAGAACAGAATGCACAAAGGTATAAATCTAGAGCTAAAGTAAGTTAGACTCACAGAACAGAATGCACAAAGGTATAAATCTAGAGCTAAAGTAAGTTAGACTCACACAGAACAGAATGCACAAAGGTATAAATCTAGACCTAAAGTAAGTTAGACTCACACAGAACAGAATGCACAAAGGTATAAATCTAGAGCTAAAGTAAGTTAGACTCACACAGAACAGAATGCACAAAGGTAAATCTAGACCTAAAGTAAGTTAGACTCACACAGAACAGAATGCACAAAGGTAAATCTAGACCTAAAGTAAGTTAGACTCACACAGAACAGAATGCACAAAGGTATAAATCTAGACCTAAAGTAAGTTAGACTCACAGAACAGAATGCACAAAGGTATAAATCTAGAGCTAAAGTAAGTTAGACTCACACAGAACAGAATGCACAAAGGTATAAATCTAGACCTAAAGTAAGTTAGACTCACAGAACAGAATGCACAAAGGTATAAATCTAGACCTAAAGTAAGTTAGACTCACAGAACAGAATGCACAAAGGTATAAATCTAGACCTAAAGTAAGTTAGACTCACACAGAACAGAATGCACAAAGGTATAAATCTAGACCTAAAGTAAGTTAGACTCACAGAACAGAATGCACAAAGGTATAAATCTAGACCTAAAGTAAGTTAGACTCACAGAACAGAATGCACAAAGGTATAAATCTAGACCTAAAGTAAGTTAGACTCACAGAACAGAATGCACAAAGGTATAAATCTAGACCTAAAGTAAGTTAGACTCACACAGAACAGAATGCACAAAGGTATAAATCTAGACCTAAAGTAAGTTAGACTCACACAGAACAGAATGCACAAAGGTATAAATCTAGACCTAAAGTAAGTTAGACTCACACAGAACAGAATGCACAAAGGTATAAATCTAGACCTAAAGTAAGTTAGACTCACAGAACAGAATGCACAAAGGTATAAATCTAGACCTAAAGTAAGTTAGACTCACAGAACAGAATGCACAAAGGTATAAATCTAGACCTAAAGTAAGTTAGACTCACAGAACAGAATGCACAAAGGTATAAATCTAGTCCTAAAGTAAGTTAGACTCACAGAACAGAATGCACAAAGGTATAAATCTAGTCCTAAAGTAAGTTAGACTCACAGAACAGAATGCACAAAGGTATAAATCTAGACCTAAAGTAAGTTAGACTCACACAGAACAGAATGCACAAAGGTATAAATCTAGTCCTAAAGTAAGTTAGACTCACAGAACAGAATGCACAAAGGTATAAATCTAGTCCTAAAGTAAGTTAGACTCACAGAACAGAATGCACAAAGGTATAAATCTAGACCTAAAGTAAGTTAGACTCACACAGAACAGAATGCACAAAGGTATAAATCTAGACCTAAAGTAAGTTAGACTCACAGAACAGAATGCACAAAGGTATAAATCTAGACCTAAAGTAAGTTAGACACACGGTACAGAATGCACAAAGGTATAAATCTAGAGCTAAAGTAAGTTAGACTCACACGGTACAGAATGCACAAAGGTATAAATCTAGACCTAAAGTAAGTTAGACTCACACGGTACAGAATGCACAAAGGTATAAATCGTGTACATATTGACTACTAATATAACTTTTATACATTGTAGGTGTTGGGTTAATGTTAATTTAACTCATAGACTCTTTAGAGGGGAGTTCAACTATGTTATTCTGTTGGACTATAAATAGACCAATAGTGTTTGCTTGAGTTTTTTTTATTTTATTATTTGGGAGTCTTATTTGGGGTTATTTTTTACCCCTGTTTGTTTTTTCCTCTCCTTTTTGTTGTTATTAGTGTCCGTTCTCTCCTCCGGCCCCTAGGGGTCACTAGGACAACTCAGTCCTCACTCACACTCACATGCATACTGTACATACAGTACGCAGGCACACACATGGACCACATGCATCAATCTCTCATTTGCACATTGTGTGTGTGTGCGCGTGTGCGTGCATGTGTGTGTGCGTGCGTGTGTGAGCATTCAATTTCTGAAGTGTTCCTGTCTCCAGTGTCGTTGTCAACTCTGAGCACCGTCTGTTTTCACATGTATCCACCTTTATCCACCTCACGCTAGAGATTGAACGTTGTGAACTGTGTGTGTGTGTGTGTGTGTGTGTGTGTGTGTGTGTGTGTGCGTGCATGTGTGTGCGCCTGCATGTGTGCACGCGTGCGTGGCGTGCATGCGCGTGTGTGTGTGTGTGTGTGCAGTGCACACGAGCACATGGATGTATGAGTGCGAGGCCGCAAATCGTGCATCGACTGTGTTGAGCAAAGTGTCCCAAATCTGCTACTTTTTTGTGAATAAGACCTACATTTCCAAAGGCTCGGCAAGAAGAGTAATTGAATGTTTTTTGGTTGCTCGGTCATGTTTTTGCAAGATGTGCTTTGTTCTACGAGAAAACAGGGGAACTCTACATAATAACTATTATTAACTCTACATAATAACCATTAATAACTCATTGTTTCAGAAAAGCAATCCAACAAAATGTGACCTTATTTCTCCCGAATAAGTTATGAGTGTATGTCTCCTTCCTGAGTGTGTTCTTCAGAGTGTGGTCATGAATGACTATACTGTATATTGTCATAGTCATAACTGTTTGCCATTTCCTCATGTACGCTCTCATGGTTAAAATAACACATCACTTGTACAATTGTGAGTATGTAGATCAGCTATTTTCAGTGTGCGATATCGATATGGCACGCAATTAAGTATAAGATATGTACAGCAGCCATGTTGGACAGAAATGGTCCATCTTCCTTTACTGCTGTGTCAGTGTTCCATTCGGGTCAAACAGAGAGTGATCATATTGTGTATATTTTGGCTCACTGGAAACTCACCAGTGGTTCACAAAGTGTTGTTCAGGTACCCTCATTGGTTCTAGAACTGGTTCCGTTCTTTATTTTTTTATGACGGTTTATATGACATCTGCTGCTGCGTCTTCCAACCTGAATATAGTGACACTATGCTAAGGGGGCACGGTGGCGTGTTTCCTCCTCCGCGTCATCAGTGCCCATACCCGAAGGCGGGGTTGGCAAAAGGGCCTTTCTGTGTGGAGTTTGCATGTTCTCCCCGTGTCCCCTAGGGTAGGTACCCTCACATGTTCTCCCCGTGTCCCCTAGGGTAGGTACCCTCACATGTTCTCCCCGTGTCCCCTAGGGTAGGTACCCTCACATGTTCTCCCCGTGTCCCCTAGGGTAGGTACCCTCACAAAAACATGCAGTAATCCTGGTCTCTAAAACTGCCTCCCCCTGGCCAGCTGGGGCGCCTGATGGAGGGGAAAGGAACTGGTTGGAATAACGTGTTCCTTCCACACGCTACGTCCAACCAGGGAAACTCCCCCCTGTCAGGTGTAAAGGAGAAACTTGGACACTCAGGCATGAAGGAAGCATGAGTTCAAGTCACAAAAAAATGGCTTACAAAATCGTGGGATAAAAAATATATTGAAAAAAATATAGTGACACTGTGGTTCCACTGGGGTTCCACTGGGGTTCCCATTTCAGGGCAAGAAGAAGCATGTTTTGGTTACAGTTCCGAACCAACTTTTTGGACAAAAGAACGGAGCCGGTTCAACGCCTGCCTGTGTATGGTTTCTTGAGGGTGTTCAGTGGGGGCAGTGTGACCAGTGTGAGGTCCCGTAAGTGCCCATTTTTGGTTCCATTTGGTTCCATTTGGTTCCATTTGTACCCTCTGTCAGACTTATGGGGGTCTTTGAGAACCACTATGCTACACTAAATGGAACAGAGCCGCATTTAGTATCCTTGTTAAGACCTGTGAAGGAAGTAAGGAAAGGAAGAGGCCCCATTTCTTTCCAACATGGCTGCCGTGCATATAGAGGTTCCAACATGGCTGCCGTGCATAGAGGTTCCAACATGGCTGCCGTGCATAGAGGTTCCAACATGGCTGCCGTGCATAGAGGTTCCAACATGGCTGCCGTGCATAGAGGTTCCAACATGGCTGCCGTGCATAGAGCCCATATTGGGCATCAGGGTTCCAACATGGCTGCCGTGCATAGAGCCCATATTGGGCATTAGGGTTTCAACATGGCTGCCGTGCATAGAGCCCATATTGGGCATTAGGGTTTCAACATGGCTGCCGTGCATAGAGCCCATATTGGGCATCAGGGTTCCACCATGGCTGCCGTGCATAGAGCCCATATTGGGCATTAGGGTTCCACCATGGCTGCCGTGCATAGAGCCCATATTGGGCATTAGGGTTTCAACATGGCTGCCGTGCTTAGAGCCTATATTGGGCATCAGGGTTCCAACATGGCTGCCGTGCATAGAGCCCATATTGGGCATTAGGGTTCCAACATGGCTGCCGTGCATAGAGGTTCCAACATGGCTGCCGTGCATAGAGCCCATATTGGGCATTAGGGTTCCAACATGGCTGCTGTGCATAGAGGTTCCAACATGGCTGCCGTGCATAGAGCCTATATTGGGCATTAGGGTTCCAACATGGCTGCCGTGCATAGAGCCTATATTGGGCATTAGGGTTCCAACATGGCTGCCATGCATAGAGCCCATATTGGGCATTAGGGTTCCAACATGGCTGCCGTGCATAGAGCCTATATTGGGCATTAGGGTTCCAACATGGCTGCCATGCATAGAGCCCATATTGGGCATTAGGGTTCCAACATGGCTGCCATGCATAGAGCCCATATTGGGCATTAGGGTTCCAACATGGCTGCCGTGCATAGAGCCTATATTGGGCATCAGGGTTCCAACATGGCTGCCGTGCATAGAGGTTCCAACATGGCTGCCGTGCATAGAGACCATATTGGGCATTAGGGTTCCAACATGGCTGCCGTGCATAGAGGTTCCAACATGGCTGCCGTGCATAGAGCTAGCCTATATATATTGGGCATTAGCGTTAGAAACTGTCTATTGTGTTGTCCTGCCGGTAAGGCTGTTCACCGGCTGTGGGTGATACCGGGTGTTTTACAGGTTGCTTTCACATGCACCGCCACCGCTCCAACCCTTCTCTCTGTTTTTACTCACCACCGCTCAATGTTATTTCAGCTCCGGTGGTCAGCTCACCACCGGAGCGGTGGTCACCTTACCACCGAAAATCCAGACTATGAATAGGCCTTTACTCACTCACTCACTCACTCAGTCACTCACTCACTCACTCACTCACTCACTCTCATTCTATGGCACAACATATCAAGGTTCTCCATTTTGGGCCTTTTAATTGGAGTGACCTTCATACTCCAGACAGAGGAACAGACTGACTCACTCTCTATTCTCTGTCATGACCTGTCCGTCTGTATCTCTTTTAAATGATCCTTTATATCTAAACCATGCATAGCCCCTTCAATAAGATGGTTATAATGGTTCATAGCTAAACCATGCATAGCCCCTTCAATAAGATGGTTATAATGGTTTATATCTAAACCATGCATAGCCCCTTCAATAAGATGGTTATAATGGTCATATCTAAACCATGCATAGCCCCTTCAATAAGATGGTTATAATGGTTTATATCTAAACCATGCATAGCCCCTTCAATAAGACGGTTATAATGGTCATATCTAAACCATGCATAGCCCCTTCAATAAGATGGTTATAATGGTTCATATCTAAACCATGCATAGCCCCTTCAATAAGACGGTTATAATGGTTTGTGTCCAACAAACATGCTCTCCACATGCACTATAGCAATCCCATTATGACAAGAATATCGCATATATAATGACACATTGACGGATGTATTATATATGTATGTGTATGTGCATTATGGCATATGTGTATATACACAGATATACATGTTATTAATCTATTTATGTACTATGGGTATATAAATGTATTCATATATCTATGTATTATATATATATATATGCTGTCTTTTTTTCTCTGTGTGTGCGCGTGCCTGTGTATTTGTATGGGTGTGTGTGCGTGTGTGTGTGCGTGTGTGTGTGCATGCGTGCGTGCGTGCGTGCGTGCGTGTGTGTGTGTGTGTGTGTGTGTGTGTGTGTGTGTGTGTGTGTGTGTGTGTGTGTGTGCGTGTGTGCGTGCGCTTGTGCGTGTGTGTTTGTGTTTGTGTTTGAGAGAGGGAGAGAGAGCGGGAGAGATAGAGGGAGGGAGAGAGAAAGATAGAGAGAGATAGAGAGAGATAGAGGGAGGGAAAGAGAAAGATAGAGAGAGATAGAGGGAGGGAGAGAGAGAGAGAGAGACGTGTTTGCAGCCTAAATATAAAAACCCAGATAGTTATTAATCCCCTTCTCTGCCCTTCATCCCTCAGCCCAGACCAGCACACTCTTCATCACTTTGTAATAGTAGCGTTTTGGGATTGATAAATTAATGTAGGAGCAAATGAGCAGCGCCCTGAAGTCGTTGTAACGTCCTGTGTCTTATTATGACAGCAGATTAACAGAACACTGTAGCTTCTTAATGAGAAAAAGAGGTTGCGCATCAGCAATGGCTTTCAGTGGAGTGCCAAACCCAAATCAAGTGTACATCAAAAAATGGGAATTAAAAAATTCCAAAAAAGGTAGCACATCCAAAAATTAAAGGTATATTCAGTGATTTCACTCAAAAAACCTTAGGTTTCGTCTCTGGCTGGGACCTAAGCCTTTCATCCAATCAGGATAGAGAGCCAAAAACGAAACCTACGGTTTTTTGACCCCCAGGGGTTAAATGGGGACAGGGAGGAACTCCTTATATGGTCAGCACACTCTATAGTAGAGAGGATTATCACAACAAAACAAAAAAATAAGTGATATTTGAATTAAGTGAAATCACTGAATATACCTTTAAACAAGCGGGGGACAAGGTACTCACATTTCCATTTATTTTTATTGGCACTTTGGGCACGTGCCCAGGGGCCCTCAGAGGTGTTAATCCGGCCCTGTTTAGGCGTATGCTTCATTCACAACGAGTCCTCTGCTGCAACACAGCGTCGTTTACTTTCAATTCCCAGTTCTGTCCAATTTACTGTTCATTTTGCCAGAAGGCGTTAAAGGGACAATCTGTCATCCAGTCGTTTGAGCGACACGTGTTTTGAGTGACAATGTGACTGTTCCGTGTACTTTAATTATAGAACGTGCTGAAGAAAGACAATTTGCTGGATCGATGTTTGATCGGGGCACTTCTTTAAAGATGGAGTGCCATTTTCCACCCTATAAAATGATCGTCAGGTCTTATTGTTATATAAGGAGGAAGACGTTTTTTCAAAAAAGTGTACAGTATTTGTTAAAATGTCGTTTTTATGTGGACACCCCCACCAGTTCATTAAGTATTGCCTGGTGGGTGGTGATGGGTGGTGATCCACCTGAACTTAAGCCACGCCCACAGCTGTAGTTGTATGATAAAGGGGGAGGGGTTAGGGGAGGGGATGATAATGTGATGTCACTATATTACTGTTTATTTCATTGGCCCGTTTGACTGTCAAGGGTTCAACCTCCAGGAAGAAACCCTAAATACAAAGTTAATACACCATTGCACATAAAAACGACTCCAGGGTGTCTAATGAAGTACTGTCACCTCATAGACACATACAGTAGACTCCAGGGTGTCTAATGAAGTACTGTCACCTCATAGACACATACAGTAGACTCCAGGGTGTCTAATGAAGTACTGTCACCTCATAGACACATACAGTAGACTCCAGGGTGTCTAATGAAGTACTGTCACCTCATAGACACATACAGTAGACTCCAGGGTGTCTAATGAAGTACTGTCACCTCATAGACACATACAGTAGACTCCAGGGTGTCTAATGAAGTACTGTCACCTCATAGACACATACAGTAGACTCCAGGGTGTCTAATGAAGTACTGTCACCTCATAGACACATACAGTAGACTCCAGGGTGTCTAATGAAGTACTGTCACCTCATAGACACATACAGTAGACTCCAGGGTGTCTAATGAAGTACTGTCACCTCATAGACACATACAGTAGACTCCAGGGTGTCTAATGAAGTACTGTCACCTCATAGACACATACAGTAGACTCCAGGGTGTCTAATGAAGTACTGTCACCTCATAGACACATACAGTAGACTCCAGGGTGTCTAATGAAGTACTGTCACCTCATAGACACATACAGTAGACTCCAGGGTGTCTAATGAAGTACTGTCACCTCATAGACACATACAGTAGACTCCAGGGTGTCTAATGAAGTACTGTCACCTTATAGACACATACAGTAGACTCCAGGGTGTCTAATGAAGTACTGTCACCTCATAGACACATACAGTAGACTCCAGGGTGTCTAATGAAGTACTGTCACCTCATAGACACATACAGTAGACTCCAGGGTGTCTAATGAAGTACTGTCACCTCATAGACACATACAGTAGACTCCAGGGTGTCTAATGAAGTACTGTCACCTCATAGACGCATGTAGTAGACTCCAGGGTGTCTAATGAAGTACTGTCACCTCATAGACACATACAGTAGACTCCAGGGTGTCTAATGAAGTACTGTCACCTCATAGACACATGAAAAACTGGAAAAATACAAAGATTGTGGCACTCCATCTTTAATTCCTATAGAAGAAAAATAGGGCTGTTACAGTATGGCACAAATATTGAAAATAGTATAAGTACTAAGTATGAGAGTCAGTAAAACAATAATAGAAAACAATGTTTTATGGTGACAACATTTTTATCTAAAATAAACGTTTCATGAATTATTTTAGAAAGTATTTCTGTAGTAAGCTACAGAAATATTACATTGTAGAAACATAAAGTAAGAAAATAAATGTATGCTGTTAAGTCAAGGCTAACCGTAATTTAGATTTCTGAAATAAACTGAAATGAAGGAATAGGCCTACATAAAGCCAAAATAAACTGAAATGAAGGAATAGGCCTACATAAAGCCAAAATGCTTTTCCTAGCGATGTAGTGGAGACACGTGATGTAATACGTGGTGTCAGACAGTTTTTGATATAGATTAGTATTTATTGTATTAGCCTATAATAACTTGTTTTGGTTGGTAGCTCAAGGGTCAAGGTTTCTTTATGTAACCAACCTTCCAGCCAGTGAAATTATTGTACTTAGTGCCTCATTAACATTGTAGACAAAAATATGAAATATTCTGTTACTAAAAATAGTACCATAAAGCCTCACCATAGCATTGTCACCTTATTTACAACCATGTTATTTAAGGCTTAATGTCAAGGCTTTTAGCAAAGCGTTGACATTGTGCTTTTAGCAAAGCTTACAAACAACAACAAAATAAATTGTGTTTAAAACAAATATACAATAAGAAGTGATTCATCGCACAGTACACGGACAGTCTTGAGATAGTTTGCAAAGGTTACTGACAACCTTAGCCTATAGGATTATTGGTTAATAGGCCTAATATATTAATTTATAATGCACTTTACATTCCACATAATCTCAATGTGCTACATTAGGCAAATGCATAAAAAGAAGAAACATCACACCACTAAAAACAATACAAAAATGTAAACATGAGGGCAGCCATAATAGAGCCTAGAGGTAAAACTAGTGAAGATAGAAACATTCCCTGTTAAAATAAAGATTAACTAAGATTAATTCAAAATATGTTTAGGCCGAACTACAGTCCCATTCTGTGGGTCAGTTCCAGGCTGTCTTCTACAGGTACCCTTCAAAACCTTTCAGGCGAAAGGTACCTCTGGAATGATGGTGGTAGGCCATGCTAGTGTAAGGGGTGGGCTGGTTAGCAGCTAGCTAACGCTGGTGTTCTGTGTTGAAGGTTGTCGCGGTACAGAGGCCATGCTAGTGTAAGGGGTGGGCTGGTTAGCAGCTAGCTAACGCTGGTGTTCTGTGTTGAAGGTTGTCGCGGTACAGAGGCCAGTCCTCAGGGTTCCCCCACCCCGTCCCGCGGGCCCGGTGGGCCGCACGGCGGCTCCAACGAGGAGATCTGGGTGCTCCGTAAGCCCGTGGCAGGTAATCAAAGCCGTGGCCGCGCAGAGCCCTCAGCGCCCCTCGTCCTCCTCCTCCCCCTATGACCTATGACCCCTATGACCCTTTCAGTTCCAAGCAGAGCTTAAATAGTATCTGACGTCCGTTCAAAAAAACAAACAGTGGTGGAAAAAGTACTCATTTGTTTTTTACTTAAGTAAAAGTATCAATACTGCAATGGAGAACTATACTCCGTTACGAGTAAAACGTCTGGAATTCAAAAAGTACTTGAGTACAAAATAATTGGCATCGAAATGTGACTTAAGGTACCAGTGCAGAGTACCAGACAGTTTTCAGAAAAACCCACGTTTCTGTGTCAGTTGTTTCTGTGTCAGTGGTTCTCAAACATTTTCATATCAAGGACCCCCAAGCTTATATGTACTGTAATTGACCGCCGACCCCCATCTGAAAATATGTTGTTCCAGGGACCCCCCCATCTGAAAATATGTTGTTCCAGGGACCCCCATCTGAAAACATGTTGTTCCAGGGACCCCCCATCTGAAAATATGTTGTTCCAGGGACCCCCATCTGAAAATATGTTGTTCCAGGGACCCCCCATCTGAAAATATGTTGTTCCAGGGACCCCCATCTGAAAATATGTTGTTCCAGGGACCCCCCCATCTGAAAATATGTTGTTCCAGGGACCCCCCCATCTGAAAATATGTTGTTCCAGGGACCCCCCATCTGAAAATATGTTGTTCCAGGGACCCCCCATCTGAAAATATGTTGTTCCAGGGACCCCTCAGAAGCAAAGATTTGAGTTAAAAACGTTGGCTCTGAAAGAATAGAGTGCCGCAGTACGAGCTTATAGATCTGCTATTTTTCAATAGCTAAAGTATAACATAATGCTTATACAACACCAAAAGGGGTTCCCGCCCAACATGGGTCAATGTATGTTTTGTAATTATAATCAAAATCTGCAAGGTAGCTTTAGTCACTAAAGATTTCAAATAATCATAGTGGAGTAAAAGTACAATATTTGCACTCTAAAAAATGTAGTGGAGTTGAAGTAAAAGTACTGACATTTTGAAATACTTTTGAAATAGTTCCTCAAAATTGTACTTAATGGCAGTATACTTAAGTAAATGTAATTAGTTACTTTCCACCACTGCTCGTCCCCTATATAACCCTAAGACCCTCCCAGATTCCAAGCAGAGGTTAAATAGTATCTGACGTCCGTTTAAAAAAAAACCCCAAAAGGCTGCAGTCACGGTGGATCGATGTATGTGGGATCAGGTTTCGTCTTGTCCACCCCTGTGGACGAAAGAGTCTCAAGTGTCTAAAATCTATAGTAACAGTCCAAGTAATCTATAGTTACAGTCCAAGCCCCCTCTTGGTATTTTGCAAGGGATTCCAAGCGTGTAGCGTAGGGGTGGGCAACTGGCGGCCCGGGGGCCACATGCGGCCCCCACCTTCACTTAATGTGGCCCTCAGGTTCACATCAGAATACTGATATAATATTGGTTTCAGCTGTTTACAATTCCACAACATGCAAACATGACCTGCTTTAATTACTTCAGTCTAAATTAGTAGCTCAATGCTCAACACACATATAATTAAAGGCATTTGAACATTACATAAAAATGTAAATTTTCAGGATTCCAATTTGAATATAGCAAAATATATAGCAAAAACGCGACGCGTTTTGAGCTTGTAGATCGGCTAATTTTGCTACGACAGTAATATATGGCCCTAGGGAGTGAGTGTGGAAATATAGTGGCCCTCTCCAACATCGTCAAAGTTGCCCATCCCTGGTGTAGCGCGACATCAATTTCCATACTAGTCACTGGGTCTGTTGTTCATTTGAAGGATCTCAGATACTGTTTGGCTTTGACTCTTGTCTCTGAGCAGTTTGGTGTCATCCCTCCATCCTTTATATAGATCCAGCTATAAGCCCAGTTGTATTATTATTATTATTATTATTATGCTGGCCTTGTATGTAGAACTACACAGTCATCCACATGGGTCTTCAGTTAATGTGCGTCAGCATGAACGTGTGTGTGTGTGTGTGTGTGTGTGTGTGTGTGTGTGTGTGTGTGTGTGTGTGTGTGTGTGTGTGTGTGTGTGTGTGTGTGTGTGTGTGTGCGTGCGCGTGCGTTTGTGTGAATCGAGAAAAAAAAGAGTTGCGTCCTGTTTCCTCTACTGTCTATCACTCCGTCAGTCAGTCAGTCTGTCATACCACCGTCCACCACCAGTCCATCCTACGGTCCATTCCTGTCTTTCCATACAACCCAACGCTGTATCTCACAACACTGTGATGCCCCCCCCCCCCCCCCCCCAGTGCATTTCGATGGAGAGTCATATCGACCTGGACAACCACATGCACCTGGATATCAGCTAAGCCACTCACTGTGTGTCTGTGTGTGTGTGTGTGTGTGTGTGTGTGTGTGTGTGTGTGTGTGTGTGTGTGTGTGTGTGTGTGTGTGTGTGTGTGTGTGTGTGTGTGTGTGTGTGTGTGTGTGTGTGTGTGTGTGTGTGTGTGTGTGTGTGTGTGTGTGTGTGGTGAATGCATCCATCTCTCTGTTGGTGGGCATGTCTGAATGTGCTGTATGTCTGTGTGCATAATTGAATGTGTGCATGGACGTGTGTGTGTGTGTGTGTGTGTGTGTGTGTGTGTGTGTGTGTGTGTGTGTGTGTGTGTGTGTGTGTGTGTGTGTGTGTGTGTGTGTGTGTGTGTGTGCGTGTGTGTGTGTGTGTGTGTGTGTGTGTGTGTGTGTGTGTGTGCGTGCGTGTGTTTGTGTAACAGGTGGTGACCGCAGCAGTCTGGGTAGTTCTGGCAGCGTGACCAGTGTGAGGTCATCAGGCAGCGGTCAGAGTGCTGGCAGCGCTGCACACATCCTCCACGCACAGGCAGAGGGCGTGAAGGTACACACACACACACACAACACACACACACACACACACACACACACACACAGTGAGGCAGCGGTGGCCGAACGGTTTGCGGAGCGGTCTTGATATCGGAAGGTCGCTATAGTTCGTATCCCCGGACCGGCACGTTAAAATGACCACCGCTGAAGTGCCCTTTGAGCAAGGCATTGAACCCCTACCATGAAATGTTCTATGAGCAGGGCCTGTACTGGCTGTAAACAAGTTCTTGAGCTTAGTCCAGTTACCCTGGGTAAACATAGTACCTTTCCTTTCCTTAGTCCAGTTACCCTGGGTAAACATAGTACCTTTCCTTTCCTTAGTCCAGTTACCCTGGGTAAACATAGTACCTTTCCTTTCCTTACACACACAGGTGCTTCCTTGTTTGTTGAAATAATATTTAGGTATACCATATTATGGTACTTCTCTGCCGAATCTGCAAAACAGCTGCCAGAACGTTGCCCACATTTCCCACAAGGTTTAGTTCTGAAGCTCGAGACACTTTTTATCCTGTTTGCTGTTGGGCCGAAAGCTTTATATGCCCAAATAATGTTTTTTTAAGATAGTTTTGGGGCTTTTTTCTGCTTTTATTGATAGAAACAGCAGACTGATAGGAAATGGAGATGGAGAGTGACACGCACCGATGGTTGTCGGGATCGGGGGTCGAGCCTACGACACATCTAACGTGGAGAAGCCCTTTATTTGTGGACAAGTTTTTAACTTAAACTCTTTTTGGGAAGACCCTTTTTTGTACAACTTTTTTCCTACCTTAATCTCTTTGCCCCCTCTCCCCCTTCTTCCCTTTATTTTCTTTCTTGGAATAATGAGGAAGTTGGGAACTATGCCAAAAAAACTAATTTCACCCAAACCGTGATGTGACAATAAAGTTGATTCTGACTCTGACACGCTGTCAGGCGCCATTACCCATTAGCAGCCTACAGTAGGTGTCAGGCGCCATTAGCAGCCTACAGTAGGTGTCAGGCGCCATTAGCAGCCTACAGTAGGCGACATTAGCAGCCTACAGTAGGCGCCATTAGCAGCCTACAGTAGGTGTCAGGTGCCATTAGCAGCCTACAGTAGGTGTCAGGCGCCATTAGCAGCCTACAGTAGGCGCCATTAGCAGCCTACAGTAGGTGTCAGGCACCATTAGCAGCCTACAGTATGTGTCAGGTGCCATTAGCAGCCTACAGTAGGTGTCAGGTGCCATTAGCAGCCTACAGTAGGTGTCAGGCACCATTAGCAGCCTACAGTAGGCGCCATTAGCAGCCTACAGTCGGTGTCAGGTGCCATTAGCAGCCTACAGTGTGTCAGGTGCCATTAGCAGCCTACAGTAGGTGTCAGGCGCCATTAGCAGCCTACAGTATGTGTCAGGTGCCATTAGCAGCCTACAGTATGTGTCAGGTGCCATTAGCAGCCTACAGTATGTGTCAGGTGCCATTAGCAGCCTACAGTAGGTGTCAGGTGCCATTAGCAGCCTACAGTAGGTGTCAGGCGCCATTAGCAGCCTACAGTAGGTGTCAGGTGCCATTAGCAGCCTACAGTAGGTGTCAGGTGCCATTAGCAGCCTACAGTAGGTGTCAGGCGCCATTAGCAGCCTACAGTAGGCGCCATTAGCAGCCTACAGTCGGTGTCAGGTGCCATTAGCAGCCTACAGTGTGTCAGGTGCCATTAGCAGCCTACAGTGTGTCAGGTGCCATTAGCAGTCTACAGTAGGTGTCAGGCGCCATTAGCAGCCTACAGTATGTGTCAGGTGCCATTAGCAGCCTACAGTATGTGTCAGGTGCCATTAGCAGCCTACAGTAGGTGTCAGGTGCCATTAGCAGCCTACAGTAGGTGTCAGGCGCCATTAGCAGCCTACAGTAGGTGTCAGGCGCCATTAGCAGCCTACAGTAGGTGTCAGGTGCCATTAGCAGCCTACAGTAGGTGTCAGGCACCATTAGCAGCCTACAGTAGGTGCCCAGACCACAGTACAGGTGCCCACGCCAGCCGCCCAGGCCAAAACCATATTTTCACTCTTCTATGATACTCTATAGGTCCTTCATTTAAGATGTTTAAATGTGGAGGTGTCTGTGACGAGGTTACAGGGGAGCGACGTGAAGGAAGTGCACAGCAGAGTGGAATTTAGTATATACTCACAGACATACAGGCACACATTATTGTATTTTGTGTGCAGTTCTTACGCTGATGACATTTTTGTTCGTGCGTCCGTGCGTGCATGTGTGCGTGCGTGCGTGTGCGTGTGCGTGCGTGCGTGTGTGTGTGTGTGTGTGTGTGTGTGTGTGTGTGTGTGTTGTTTAGCTCTTGGCCACGGTACTGTCCCAGTCAGCCAAAGCCAAGGAACACCTGCTGGAGCAGTCCAAGTCTCTGGAACAAACTACAGGTACAACTGCTGCACTAATACTACTAATACTACTAATACTAATACTACTAATACTGCTGCACTAATACTACTAATACTAATACTACTAATACTGCTGCACTAATACTACTAATACTAATACTACGAATACTGCTGCACTAATACTACTAATACTAATACTACTAATACTGCTGCACTAATACTACTAATACTAATACTGCTGCACTAATACTACTAATACTAATACTACTAATACTGCTGCACTAATACTACTAATACTAATACTACTAATACTGCTGCACTAATACTGCTGCACTAATACTACTAATACTAATACTACTAATACTGCTGCACTAATACTACTAATACTAATACTACTAATACTGCTGCACTAATACTACTAATACTGCTGCACTAATACTACTAATACTAATACTACTAATACTGCTGCACTAATACTACTAATACTAATACTACTAATACTGCTGCACTAATACTACTACTACTAATACTACTAATACTGCTGCACTAATACTACTAATACTAATACTACTAATACTGCTGCACTAATACTACTAATACTGCTGCACTAATACTACTAATACTGCTGCACTAATACTACTAATACTAATACTACTAATACTACTAATACTACTAATACTGCTGCACTAATAGTACTAATACTAATACTACTAATACTAATACTACTAATACTGCTGCACTAATAGTACTAATACTAATACTACTAATACTAATACTACTAATACTGCTGCACTAATACTACTAATACTAATACTACTAATACTGCTGCACTAATACTACTCCAATACTATCGCCTCGGAAACCCAGACGTTTTATTACTCGAGTACTGATACTGTTACTTTGACAGCTGTACTACCTATACTGACACTACTATACTCGCTACTACTTCTGCTACTAATGCTACTACAATTGCCACTATTACTATAGTGTTTACTTATTGCATGTAAAAGGTCATGAAAAAGGAAAAGAGACAGAGAAAGAACAGAGAATGGTTTGTGTCGTGAAGATTAAATATTTCGTGAAATAACTATTTAGATAAAGAAAACGTGATAGAGCCTAGATCTTCAATAGAGTCTTAGGGCATGTGGTTCCCAAACGTTTTCATGCCGAGGACCCCCAAATTGACACTAATCATCCCGCGGACCCCCATTAGATTCTCAACCCGTTAAATTTCAAGGACCCCCAGTTTGACATGCATTAGTCTACGGACCCCCCGTTTAATGGCATTTCTATCTCTGGGACCCCCAATTTAGATTGTAAAATCAATGTTAATTTAACTCTGAGAGTGTACAAATGTTCCATTTGTACACTCTCAGAGTTACAGACCTATAAGGATCCATTTGGTTCCAAACTATCATTTACAATTTAGGCATTTAGCAGACGCTCTTAATCCAGAGCGACTTACATTAAGCAAGAACAAAAAAGCATGGGAATACATCACATAAAAAGCATTTATCATGAAACATGCGTAAGCTAAGAACGTAACAGTGGAATATTTATATAATGAAACTATACATAATACTATACTATGCTATACTATACAAGTAAGACGCACAAACGCGGGAAGCGAACGCAGCTCGTAAATGGCAATAACAACAATTAGAATAAATTATTTTTAAAGTTCTCTTTTTTGTGTTTTTTTAAGATTTTATTTTTAAGTTAAGTTTTTTGAAGTTAAGTGTTTTTAAAGTTTTTTTTTAAGTTAAGTTTTTTTGTGTTTTTTTAAGATTTTATTTTTAAGTTAATTTTTTTTAAAGTTTTTTTTTAAGTTAAGTTTTTTCTTTTTCATTTTAAGTTAAGTTTTTTTTTTAAGTTAAGTTTTTTTAAGTTAAGTTGTGTGTGTGTGTGTGTGTGTGTGTGTGAGTGCGTGCGTGTGTGTGTTTTGTGTGATACAGCTGTGCCCTCTGGTGGCGGGCGGGTGGTGTAACAGCGGGACAGACAGACACACACACAGACAGACACACAGACATGATCTGCAGGGTCTCATAGTTAGTGCTCATTGCGTTCGCAATCACTGCGTTCGCAATTATACTATAGGAGCCACTGCCTTAGGGGGTCCTCAGAGTTACTATCTACTACTACTGTATCTATCTATCTATTGATACTATTGTTATGTACAGTATGTACAGTATACATTGAAGACCCCTGCATGATGAGATAACAAGAAACAGACATAATAAAGAGAGAAGAAGAGATGTTGTGTGAAACTGTCATTTCGTCATGTGACAAATTAGCACATCGTTCATGATATTTACGCAGTGTGCACACATGCACGCACGCGGGCACGCGCGCACAAACACACACACACACGTGTACACACACACACACACACACACACACACACACACACACACACACACACACACACACACACACACACACGTGTACACACACACACTCACACACACACGCAATGTACTGTACAAAGTGTACAGTACATACACACACACACACACACACACACACACACACACACATGCACACACCACAAATATTGGCTGCCCCAGCAGCAGACAGATGGCCAGGCCAGGGGGATGTGGGAGTGGCCAGGGGGATGTGGGAGTGGCCAGGGGGATGTGGGAGTGGCCAGGGGGATGTGGGAGTGGCCAGGGGGATGAGGGAGTGGCCAGGGGGATGAGGGAGTGGCCAGGGGGATGTGGGAGTGGCCAGGGGGATGAGGGAGTGGCCAGGGGGATGAGGGAGTGGCCAGGGGGATGTGGGAGTGGCCAGGGGGATGTGGGAGTGGCCAGGGGGATGATGTGGGAGTGGCCAGGGGGATGTGGGAGTGGCCAGGAAGGACTGTAAAAATGGATGTGGATGTTTAAGGCAGTTTCGTAACCATGGGAATGCAGATATCTGATTGGTCGATCGTCAAGCAATTGAAAAGGGGCATTGATCAGATTCTTGTAAAACAAGAAATGGGCGGCTGGGGGGGGGGGGGGGGTATTGATCCGTAATCACACGTTACTTTGATCGGGGGGGGGGGGGGGGATATTGACCCGTAATCACTAGTTGCTTTGATCAACGGAGGTGAAAGGTTGATTCCTGTCTTGTTTTTTTTTTTCCCATACAGGTTCCGCCGCCCCCTCTCGCACGCCGAGCCAATCGGGTTGCCCGCTTCACGAAGCTCCGCCCTATGACGCCACAGCAACCAGGAAGGGAGAGGGGCAACAAGGAGAAGCAAAGGTACGAACGACAGCCCCCAATTGCCCACAGAACCAACCTTCTCTCTCTCTCTCTCTCTCTCTCTCTCTCTCTCTCTCTCTCTCCCTCTCTCTCCTGTTCTCCCTCCCCTCTCTCTGCCTCAATTCCCCTGTCTCACACACACACACACATAGACACCCAGTCTCTCCCATTACGCACACACACACACACACACACACACACACACACACACACACACACACACAGTAGATGATACCTGCAGCCTTCACCACTACACACCGCATCATTCAAGACAACATGTAGGTCCACCGTCGCCTCTACTTAGATCCACACCAACACACACAACCTCAACACACACACACACACACACACACACACACACACACACACACACACACACACACACACACACACACACACACACACAACCTCAACACACACACACACACATGCCAAGATGTTGCCTCAGCGCTTTGTCTCGCAACTGGCATCGTCCGTGCTGCGAGCGTGCGGATGCAACCATGAGACGGTGAGTGTGTTTGTGTGTGTGTGTGTGTGTGTGTGTGTGTGTGTGTGTGTGTGTGTGTGTGTGTGTGTGTGTGTGTGTGTGTGTGTGTGTGTGTGTGTCTGTGTCTGTGTTTGTGTCTGTGTCTGTGTCTGTGTCTGTGTCTGTGTGTGTGTGTGTGTGTGTGTGTGTGTGTGTGTGTGTGTGTGTGAGAGAGAGAGAGAGAGAGAGAGAGAGAGAGAGTATAATCCTGTCCTCATCTGTGTCGTCTCTGCTCTCCATATCTATTCACTCCTCTTCATTTTGCAGATTCTCTTCTCTCATATTTTGCAGCTTGTTTTGCTTGCAGGAAAAACTGTTTAATGTTGATCACTGAGACATGTACGTACTGTACGCCTGCACAGTGTTTCATGTTGATCACTGAGACATGTACGCCTGCACAGTGCGTCATACCAACATAGCTCTTGTTGAAATAACAAACAGGCTGTGTGTGTGTGTGTGTGTGTGTGTGTGTGTGTGTGTGTGTGTGAGTGTGTGTGTGTGTGTGTGTGTGTGTGTGTGTGTGTGTGTGTGTGTGTGTGTGTGTGTGTGTGTGTGTGTGTGTGTGTGTGTGTGTGTGTGTGTGTGTGTGTGTGTGTGTGTGTGTGTGTGTGTTTGTGCATGCATGCGTCCGTGCGTACGTACTGCATGTGCGTGCGTGCGTTTGTGTGTGTTGTAGGTCTACATGTGCACACTGTATGTTGTTGTTCGATTGGAGCAATTTCAAGCGTGCCGGTGAGCATATTTTAACAGCAGGTGGTAGTTATGTCATGGGCCTACTGCATGCATGTTTTATGTGTGCGTGTGTGTGTGTGTGTGTGTGTGTGTGTGTGTGTGTGTGTGTGTGTGTGTGTGTGTGTGTGTGTGTGTGTGTGTGTGTGTGTGTGTGTGTGTGTGTGTGTGTGTGTGTGTGTGTGTGTGTGTGTGTGTGTGTGTGTGTGTGTGTGTACATTTCTATTACAACCATGTTAGCCAGGTTCCTGTGGCCATCTGCCTCCTCTTCTATTCCTCTGGTAGAGAGCCGCCCCAAGGATGGAGAGAGAGAGAGAGAGAGAGAGAGAGAGAGAGAGACAGAGAGAGAGACAGAGAGAGAGACAGAGAGAGAGAAACAGTGGGTAAATTGAACAATATAATGCAAGGAAGAATGTGAGAAACACGGGAAGGAAGGAATCAAACGATTCTGAAGAGGACAGACAGACGTATTTCACCACATGATGAACCCAAGAGTCTCCATTCTGGGGGCAAAAGTTCAGCGTGAATCTCATTGCAATGCGTTGTGAGCTCTAGGAGCAGACCTAGAGCAGAGGCCTGGCCCCTGGGGGCCCTACAGTATGTCCACTAAAAGCATGCAGGGCTCAGTGGTAGAAAGAGAAAGCGCTGCTGTAACAGTGCTATACTACCGCTTTATAACTCCTACACGGTCGCATCTGGGGTGCTATTTTAGGCCTGAGAGAGAGTGTAAAAATGGGTCAGTGTTTACACGCTACATTATCAGTGTGTATCCTCTGTTGCACCAACAGAAATCGGCGTCAACATTCTCACACTCTGCTCCAGTTGATGAAGGTGTTTATTAAGGCTGAGCTAATCCGATGTCGCTTCACGGATCGTCTAATTAAACTCCTCATTAGCTTTGCTTATAAAAAAATATCACGGATGCTGCCCTGGGGTGCTATAGCTATAGCAGGCAGGTTGCCTAGCAATGCTCTGCTGCCACCTCACACTGCTGAGTGATGTCTAGTTATCGTTCATTAAGCTAGTCAGTGTGTTTAACTCACTGGAGAGCTTTCCCTAACAGGAGATTATAAGCTCTTCTCTACTGTGTCTTCATTAAGCTAGTCAGTGTGTTTAACTGACTGGAGAGCTTTCCCGAACAGGAGATTAGAAGCTCTTCTCTACTGAGTGTCTTCCCCTCCAATCTGAGAATTGGACAGATATTGACCTACGTACTGTTCGTTTTGCTGTGATTACCCAGAGCCAGGACTGGCGGCAAAGGAATCAAGGATTAACCCTGGTTTCTACCACAGAACGGCAAATTATTGGCAACATTTGGCATATTCTCCAAAACTGCCTCCAGGGATGTGATAATGAACAGCTGTGCTAAAGTTTGAAGTGCTCTCTCAAACCCATGTAAACGTTTGTTAGATTTTGTTCTTAGCCCTGGAAGAATCCCCCACAAGGCCATGAGGCTTTATGAGAGCCAGAGCTATAGAGCCGGTGACAGCGTGCCCCCTTGTCTTCTCTCCCGTTTATAGAGCTCAGAGGCTGTTGTCCAATGGCTGAGTGACTTTCAGCTGCAGCTCTACGCTACAAACTTCACGGACGCTGGGTATGACTTGCCCACCATTAGCAGAATGACCCCGGAGGTAAGGCACTGAGAAACCTGACCCCTGACCCCTCGTTCCAACCTTAAAGAACATGCCAGAGAGGTCACGGGCACCTCCAAGGACCACAAGGGACACATAAGTCTGCCAGACTTCATTGTGATTTCTAAGATGCATGTGACACCTTGTGTTTGGATGACCGTCAGACGTCCTAGTCCCCTCCCCTCCTCCTAGTCCCTAGTCCTAGTCCCCTCCCCACTCCTCCGATGACTGCTGTACCCAAACTGTGCTGTCCTTATGATGGTCAGACTCCTAGTCCCTTCCCCACTCCTCCGATGACTGCTGTACCCAAACTGTGCTGTCCTTTCACCTCTCACCAGTCTGACCTCTGACCTGGTATTGATCCGTAATCACACTGTGTCCCGTCAATTGATAAAACCTCACCTCCCTGCACTTTATCTGCTGGGACCTGGTCTTATCAATCACGCATCAGCACTCTCAGACTACACACGGCATACTGTAGCCTTACTGTATACTGGCATATACTGTACCATTATACTGTAGCCTTGTGGATGCACCTTCAACACGTGTAAGACCTTCCCTTGCATGCGTTTGCATTTTGCACGACTGTTGAACAGTATCTGGACATTGAATAACACAAGGGAGGTTATGGCTGAAATGTGATTTTTTTTTGTTTTGTTTTTTTCATGTCATATGAAAGCAGGGAATCATAGCTTCAAATTGACATATTGGTTG
This sequence comes from Protomyctophum parallelum, assembly GCF_964188405.1. Classification (NCBI taxonomy): domain Eukaryota; kingdom Metazoa; phylum Chordata; class Actinopteri; order Myctophiformes; family Myctophidae; genus Protomyctophum; species Protomyctophum parallelum. The sequence goes on from NC_139708.1 coordinate 37,166,595, forward strand.
TTCAGTTTGACCCACCAGTTTTGGAGATATGGTTTTGGAGTAATGTCTTGCAGAGAAACAGCGAGTTGAGAAAACAGGCTTGAAAGTTTCACTTCTGTGGTCTCTAACATTACACCTAGCTACATGTTTAAGCATTTATTTCATATTTACATGTCTTCTGTGGTCTCTAACATTACACCTAGCTACATGTTTAAGCATTTATTTCATATTTACATGTCTTCTGTGGTCTCTAACATTACACATAGCTACATGTTTAAGCATTTATTTCATATTTACATATTTACGATTTCAGCTCTGACACATATTTCAGACATGCTCTAGTATGTCTGCCTGTGCTATTAACTCATTTTGGAAAAATATATAATAATAATCTCCTCTGGTGAAAAGCTGGAATGTGCGCGATGGCGGTTTCTCAGTCAAATCTGGTCACATTTGATCTAAGACTAATTGGTGATTTAGATGCAACAGTAATTACAATCAATAATTATACAAGGAAGCATCTCAATGGTCGCTTACACCTGTCCATTACTGTGTTCTGTCACTTGACCAACTAACTACTGTCAAAAACTAAACTAAGTAGTAAAATAGTGAATAAAATAACTTTTATAGCGACCCATTTTCTCAAAGCTCAACACAGTACGCCTGGATCTATAAATACCGGTACATCCTGCAGTCCACAATCAGTGACACCGTGTTTGGGGAAATAGAACTGTAAAATAGCCCTCATAGAATAACTTATAAATCAGAAATAAGGCAAAGGCTTAAGGGTTTGAATTTTGACAACTGATAAATCGCATGAATTCAATCAATTCATCAATCCATTTTATTTTTACAGTGCAAAAGTACAACAAATTGTCTCGGGACACTTTAGAACTAGAGCAGGTGAAGACAATACTCTACTAGCCTGGCTAATAAGCCAGACTCAAATCACACTGTCGTGTGGTATTTGTACCACACAGGTATTTGTACCTAGCTCTGGGTGGGCAGCCGTCAGAACCTAGCTCTGGGTGGGCAGCCGTCAGAACCTAGCTCTGGGTGGGCAGCCGTCAGAACCTAGCTCTGGGTGGGCAGCCGTCAGAACCTAGCTCTGGGTGAGCAGCCGTCAGAACCTAGCTCTGGGTGGGTTCTGCCTCCACCGGTTGGGTTTAGAGAGAGGGAGACAACAATAACAGCT
>NC_139708.1:37172768-37182768 GCF_964188405.1 Protomyctophum parallelum
CAATTATTCAACTCTTCAGTGTAAAATTGCCATGCGTCTCTCAACCATTCTGTCAAACTTCACAGTGCGTTAATCGCGCGTCAAAAAAAATAGTGCTGTTAAAAGGATTGTGAGTTAACTAGTTAATAGTGCGTTAACTTTGACAGCCCTATTTAAAATAGAACTGTCTGCAGTAATAGACTCACAGTATGCCTGCCTCCATGGGATAAATAGGCTCTGTGGAGAGCATGTATTATTATTATTATTATTAATATCTATTCTCTGTCTGTCTGTCTCTGTCTCTGTCTCTGTCTGTCTTTCTGTGTCTCTCTCTCTCTCTCTCTCTCTCTCTCTCTCTCTCTCTCTCTCTCTCTCTCTCTCTCTCCCTCCAGAGGTCATGTCTCCTAAGATGAACACTTTCCCAGAAACCGAGTTGAGCACTGAGAGTTCTGTGACCCAGTCGGTTCAGAGTTCTGTGACCCAGTCGGTTCAGAGTGCTGTGACCCAGTCGGTTCAGAGTGCTGTGACCCAGTCGGGCCCGGAGGCGAAAGGCCAGCGAACCCGCAGCCTGAGCAAGGACCACGACGAGGCGCTGAGTGGGGGAGGAGGCGGGGGGGTAGGACCGCCTCCCAAGAAGGAGGCGCGGCCCATGAGACAGCAGAGCGCCTCCTCCTCCTCCTCGCACCGCGCCACCACCGTCTCCTCTCAGGGCAAACTCCGCCACTCCCACTCCCAGCCGGCGCCTCCCTACACGCCGCCCCACTCCACGCCCTCCAAACCCAGGACCTCCTCGGCCTCCTCGGCCTGCTCGGTGCAGAGCGCCCCGGCTGCTTCTTCCTCCAGCTCTCCCCCCCAGCCCAACAAGCCCAAACCGCCACCGCAGCAGCAGCAGCAGCAGCAGCAGGGCGAGAGGCCCCAGTCCCCGCGCTGCGCCTCGCACCCCCCGCAGTCCCCCACGCCACGCGGGGGAACACCGCCCCAGCACCACCAACCCCACCACCACCACCAGGGGGCAGCGGAGGTCAGGGAGGTGGCCCCCCAGCCCCAAGGACAGGTGGGCCCCCATCCCATAGGCCAGGTGGGCCCCCAGGGGCCCCAAGGCCAGTTGGGCCCCCATCCCATAGGCCAGGTGGGCCCCCATCCCATAGGCCAGGTGGCCGTGCCTCTCCTCTGCCTCCCTCCAGAGGCTGAGGAGGAGGAGGGGGAGGAGGGGGGCAATGGGGAGCGTCTACAGCAGAAGCGCGCCCACAGCCTGACGCGCTACGGAGGAGGAGGAGGAGGGGTAATAGGCGGGGGGTCAGCGACCATGGGCCGGGGTCAGGGGTCACCAGCGGACACCCTGGGCGGAGGAGGAGGAGGAGGAGGGGGAGGGGGAGGGGGGAAGTACGCCACGGTGACGCCGCACCGCGTCAGCCGCAGCCACTCGGTGCGCAGCCAGGACAAGAACCTGGTGAACCGCAGCGTGTCCACGTCCTTCGCCATGATGCGCCAGAAGAAGAAGGGCCCGCCCCCGCCGCCGCCCAAGCGCTCCAGCTCCGCCGTCTCCTCCTCCTCGTCCTCAGGCTCCGCCTCCAACCTGACGGAGGCCAACGTCAACGCCAACGCGCGCGCCGCCGCCGCCGCCTTCACCGTCAGGTTAGAACCGGTTGGGACTTTTCATTCTACAACAGGTCGTTAAGAGGAAGCAATCTGATTGGTTGAAACGGTTTCTAGCCGTGGATCAAACCAGCACTGTTCACCACCTAATCAAAACAAAGAATTCAGCTGCTCTGTTCTCCCAGAGCGCTAGCAAACTCGGTGGCTAGGCTAGCTAGATTTTACTTATTATTCCTTAACATACATTAACCACTTTAGCACTATAGATGTTTCGGCCATTTGAAAATAGCCGATCTACAAGCTCACAATGCGTCACATCGCGACGCATTGTGAGCTTGTAGATCTGCTATTCTCAAAAGATTTGTATGCATTTTAAAACGTGGACTTTCCTACTTTTTGGTACCTTATTTTGTACTTTTACGCAAGTGCATTTTGAATTTACTCGTAACGGAGTAGTTCTAAGTTACAGTATTGATAGTAAAACATGTGAGTACTTTTCCCCCCACCACTGACTATAATATATATAGGCTATATATATTTTTTTATTTATCCCACGATTTTGTAACCCATTTTTCACCCCTGTGTCCCCATATATGGGGGACAAGGGGAGAGCAACGGACTTGAACTCATGCTTCCTTCATGCCAAGTGTCCAAGTTGCTCCTTTACACCTGACAGGGGGGAGTTTCCCTGGTTGGACGTAGCGCGTGGAAGGAACACGTTATTCCAACCAGTTCCTTTCCCCTCCATCAGGCGCCCCGGCTGGCCAGGGCGAGGTAGTTTAGAGACCAGGATTACTGCATGTATTTTGTGAGGGTAGGGGACACGGGGAGAACATGTGAGGGTACCTACTAGGGCTGGGTGCAATAACCGCAATACCGCCATACCGCCGGTATGTAACGCATACCGCGGTATCGGGTTCATTACCGCGGTTAAAAAAAAAAAAGGTGGGGGGGGGTTTATGAAATGAAAAGTGTATCATAATAAACAATGACGCTCAGTCAGTCTAATCATGCCAGCAACACAACAACACCAGAGGGAGTTCAAAAAACCATGTGCAACCCAGATTCGGCACAAACAATGATTGATTGATTGATTGATTGATTGATTGATTGATTGATTGATTGATTGATTGATTGATTGATTGATTGATTGATTGATTGATTGATTGATTGATTGATTGATTGATTAAAATATTTATTAACAGTTTGCAGAATTACACTACATTTCAAGCACAACTCAATACAAAGACTGTTAACTGTGAGTGGACACTTGTTTACAAGAGGGTCCACCTAAATTCATTTCACTCCTATGCCACAAAAATGTGGAACGCCCTACCAACTGTCATTAAGATGTAAATCCCTTGACTCCACCCACCCCTTTCCCCCCTCACTGTATACGTTTTCCCCCTTTTTACCTCCTTTATGATGATTTCCTGTTTTTGGATTTATAGAAGTGTATAGTGTACAAAATGATATGATGAATTGAAAATGGTGGACCCTCTTGTAAACAAGTGTAATGCTTTATGGCAGGGGTATTCAATTAGATTAGGCCTCCTATGTGAGTAGAAAAAAACGTGCCATTTTATCATGATTATTAGTGAGGACCTATTATATGAATATAGGTTCAAAAGTGGTCCTCTAATGATTACCGTCATTATGGTAATCTCACAATTAATATCGCACACACCATACCTGTAACTTTTATTAGCCCTCTTATTATTCCCCCCAATTTCTTTTTTTTTGGGGGGGGGGGGGGGGGGTAATAACCGCCATACCGGCGGTATGGGGGCCGGCAATAACCGCGGTAATAAAAATCCCATACCGCCCCAGCCCTATAGTACCTACCCTAGGGGACATGGGGGGAACATGCGAGGGTACCTACCCTAGGGGACACGGGGAGAACATGTGAGGGTACCTACCCTAGGGGACACGGGGGGAACATGCGAGGGTACCTACCCTAGGGGTCACGGGGAGAACATGTGATGGTACCTACCCCAGGGGACACGGGGAGAACATGTGAGGGTACCTACCCTAGGGGACACGGGGAGAACATGTGAGGGTACCTACCCTAGGGGACACGGGGAGAACATGTGAGGGTACCTACCCTAGGGGACACGGGGAAAACATGTGAGGGTACCTACCCTAGGGGACACGGGGAGAACATGTGAGGGTACCTACCCTAGGGGACACGGGGAGAACATGTGAGGGTACCTACCCTAGGGGACACGGGGAGAACAGAAAGGCCCTTTCGCCTGACTATAATATTAACCTTTGCTGTTTTCACTGCCAGCACTACGGGGGGCATGCTGGACGTGCCAGGCTCCTACCACCACCACCACCACCACCAGCAGCAGCGGCGCGCCAGCGACCTGGGCGTGATATCCGCGGAGACGACGGCCACCGTCGTGGAGACGAGCAGCGTGGGGAGCGTCAGGAGCATCGCCGCCATGCTGGAGATGTCCTCCATAGGGGGAGGAGCCAAGGGCATGGCCCTGCAGAGGAACTTCCTGCAGGTAGAATATAGCTAAACCTTTTTCCGATACCTATTTTTGTTTTTGACATGGAAGCTTTTGAGAACCACTGCTGTACAGTCCTTTCACAACGTTTTACAGATACAGTTAAGGGCTACACACACCGCCTGCGAACGCCGCGCGTCAAAACAGCCGCTTCCGTTATTTTCAATGAACCCGACTGAGCTAATTTCGGCCAATCAGAGCGGCATTCAGCGTAATCTAGTAAGAGAGTGGCGACACTAGCGTTGACTCCCACTGTAACAATGGAATGCGGAAGTGCTCATTCTATCTCAATGGGATAGTTCCAATGTTTGGAACTATAGCCCATAGGTACCCGCTTTGTCTCAATGGGATAGTTCCAATGTTTGGAACTATAGCCCATAGGTACCCGCTTTGTCTCAATGGGATAGTTCCAATGTTTGGAACTATAGCCCATAGGCACCCGCTTTGTCTCAATGGGATAGTTCCAATATTTGGAACTATAGCCCATAGGTACCCGCTTTGTCTCAATGGGATAGTTCCAATGTTTGGAACTATAGCCCATAGGTACCCGCTTTGTCTCAATTGGATAGTTCCAATGTTTGGAACTATAGCCCATAGGTACCCGCTTTGTCTCAATGGGATAGTTCCAATGTTTGGAACTATAGCCCATAGGTACCTGCTTTGTCTCAATGGGATAGTTCCAATGTTTGGAACTATAACCCATAGGTACCCGCTTTGTCTCTATGGGATAGTTCCAATGTTTGGAACTATAACCCATAGGTACATGCTTTGTGTCAACAGGATAGTTCCAATGTTTGGAACTATAACCCATAGGTACCCGCTTTGTGTCAACGGGATAGTTCCAATGTTTGGAACTATAACCCATAGGTACCCGCTTTGTCTCAATGGGATAGTTCCAATGTTTGGAACTATAGCCCATAGGTACCCGCTTTGTCTCAATGGGATAGTTCCAATGTTTGGAACTATAGCCCATAGGTACCCGCTTTGTCTCAATGGGATAGTTCCAATGTGTGGAACTATAGCCCATAGCACCCCGCTTTGTCTCAATGGGATAGTTCCAATGTTTGGAACTATAACCCATAGGTACCCGCTTTGTCTCAATGGGATAGTTCCAATGTTTGGAACTATAGCCCATAGGTACCTGCTTTGCGGCGATATCAAAGTGTGTCGCCACTCTCTTACTATTCCACTCGGCCTGCATTCACCGGCTCTGTTTTGCTTCACTCGCTGGCTGTTTCACACGATGTTTTAATGCTTGATTGGATGGAAAGAATATCATATTTTACCGCCGACTAATCGACTATAAATCGATGGTAGTCGAGTCGACTATCAAAAATCACATTTGGGTTAATGCCCTACTGTCTTATCTCCATGCCTGTGTGTGCGTGCGTGTGTGTGTGTGTGTGTACGTGCGTGTGTTTGTGTGTGTACGTGCGTGTACGTGTGTACGTGTGCGTGTGTGTGTGTGTTTGTGTGTGTACGTGCGTGTACGTGTGCGTGTGTGCGGCGTGCGTGCGTCCAGGTGGGTCGGCCCGTCCTGTCCGTGGGGCTGGACGGTGAGGTGGTCAACCGGCGTCGGACCATCAGCGGTCCCGTCTCGGAGCTGGTCGCCGCCGCCAGGAGGGACCAGCCAGGCCCCTCCCCTTCTGGCCCCTCGCCCTGCCTCTCCGTGGCCGTGGGCGTCGCCGACCAGCCCGATGACCCCGCCTCCTCCTCCTCCTCCCCGCCCCCGTGCGCCGACACGCCGCCGCCCATCTCGCCGCCGCTGCTCTCTAGCTCCGCCTCCCCCTCCTCGCCCCACCCCCCCTCCTCGCCCCACCCCGGGTCAGGGGGCAGCGGCAGCTCGTCGGAGAACCTGCCGTTCGCCGAGGAGGGCCAAGGGACCATCCGGCGCCACGGGAGAGGACAGGTACATACTGTCTATTACTGTATCTACTGTACATGACTGTCTGTCTGTCTGTCTGTCTGTCTGGGAGAGGACAGGTACATACTGTCTATTACTGTATATCTACTGTACATGACTGTCTGTCTGTCTGTCTGTCTGTCTGTCTGTCTGTCTGGGAGAGGACAGGTACATACTGTCTATTACTGTATCTACTGTACATGACTGTCTGTCTGTCTGTCTGTCTGTCTGTCTGTCTGTCTGGGAGAGGACAGGTACATACTGTCTATTACTGTATATCTACTGTACATGACTGTCTGTCTGGCTGGCTGGCTTTCTGTCTGTCTGTCTACCTCACCTTCTGTCTGTCTGTCTGTCTGTCTGTCTGTCTGTCTGTCTGTCTGTCTGTCTGTCTGTCTGTCTGTCTGTCTGTCTGTCTGTCTGTCTGTCTGTCTGTCTGTCTGTCTGTCTGTCTGTCTGTCTGTCTGTCTGTCTGTCTGACTTTCTATCTATTTGGGGTGTCACAATGTGTCCATCCATCCATCCATCCATCCATCCATCTTCAACCGCTTATCCGTAGTCAGGTCGCGGGGGCAACAGCTCCACCAGAGTGCTCCAGACTTCCCTCTCCAGAGCAACATTAGTGACTTCCTCCTGGGGGATTCCGAGACGTTCCAAGGCCAGTGAGTCGATGTGTTTCCTCCAACTGCGCCTTGGTCTGCCCCGGGGTCTCCTCCCAGTGGGACGTGGTCCTTGGTCTGCCCCAGGGTCTCCTCCCAGTGGGACGTGATCCTTGATCTGCCCCGGGGTCTCCTCCCAGTGGGACGTGCGTCGAGGACCTCCCTAGGGAGGCGCCCGAGAGGCATCCTAACCAGATGCCCCGAACCACCTTAGCTGACTCCTTACAATGTGTCGTGCCGCAATATCTTTCAATACTTACTTACTTACTTACTTACTTACTTATGCTGGTGAAAGTTGGTGTACGTTATTATGAAATTAAAGCAGCAACCAGCGAATGTTGATAATTTATAAAAGCTAAAAATTAATAACGGTATACAACAAGTACAATATATATACTACAGTCAACGAGTCCTATAAAAATGACCATAAACACAGTAAAATAGATAGATATAAATTCAGGTGCCAGAGACAGCACAGCAGTAAATGTTAGAGGTACAGGGCAAAGAAGTACACTAGGTACAGACCAATCACAATAAATAATAATAATAATAATAATAATAATAATAATAATAATAATAATAATAATAATAAAACTTTATTTGTATAGCACCTTTCATGACATGAAATGCAGCTCAAAGTGCTTTACAGAACAATGGAGAATAAAAAAGAAAAGCAAGGCATAAACATTAAAAAACAAGCAGTAATGCAATACAGTGAGGACATGAATAACAAAAAATAAAAGATCAATTAAAAGCAATGTAAGTGGGTCTTGAGCTGAGCTTTAAAAATGTCTACAGAGGCTGCCTGTCGAAGGTACAGTGGGAGTTTGTTCCATGCCGACGGCCAGTAGAGGCAAAAAGCTGCTTCCCCGTATTTTTTAGTTGCCATTTATTTAGGCAAAGCAAGCAGGCCAGCAGTGGAAGACCTTAGGGGGCGGTTTGGGACATATTTAGGCAGGCAGTCATGTAGGTAGGAAGGTGCAAGACCATTGAGAGCTTTATACACAAGTAAAATTATTTTAAAATCAATCCTAAAAACAACTGGAAGCCAGTGCAGTGAAGCCAAAACTGGAGTAATATGTTCTCTCATCTTAGTTCTAGTTAAAACTCTGGCTGCTGCATTTTGGACAAGTTGTAATCTGTCAGTTGTTTTCTTAGGCAGTCCAGAAAAAAGTGCATTGCCGTAATCAAGCCGAGAAAAAACAAAGGTGTGGATTAGCGTTTTAGGTGAAAAAAGGCAATCTTGGTAACATGATTAATGTGTGAATTAAAATTCAATTCAGAATCAATAATGATTACTTGATCATTATTAATAAAGACACCCTCAAACACATATGAATAAAGTATACAAATGTATACACCCTATATCCTGCTTGGTGCAGAACAAGAGACTCTGTCAACAGATATAATATATATAATATACATATTTCATATCCAAAGGAAAACTAGGTTGTACTTGTATTATAATCGAGGACTAGACTATTCAATGTTCTTTTTTCACAAATGAGTCTTTCAAAATGGGGGTTGTCTTATAATTGGGCACAATACGGTTATAATAAGCGTTTCGTTATCAGAATTGGCTATTCTATTCCATGCAGATTTCACCACAGCAAACTGAAACTGGGAATGTTGATAACTGGAAGAATAGAAAACTTGAATTGAAAAATCTTAAAAAATATATTGTCTTGTTATCGTGATTCCAATATTGTGTATCATATCGTCACATTAGTGTATTGTGACACCCCCACTGTCTATCTATCTATCTATCTATCTATCTATCTATCTATCTATCTATCTATCTATCTATCTATCTATCTATCTATCTATCTATCTATCTATCTATCTATCTATCTATCTAATGCAGTGTAATGTAATGTAAGCTAATCAAGTAACCTGCTTTAGCATGCTAATGCTGCTGTACTACTGTATTTGTATATAACATGTAAATTTCACAGTTGTGTAAATATATGTATACTTTTAGTTGTACATTCCTGTATGTTCAGCTATGAAGCAGTTGTCAGTGTTCTTCTCGTGCGTTGCTACGTATATATATATATATATATCTGTGCGTGAACTCACCATTGCCATGAATGTATGAACTTTTCCGTTAGTGTTTATTTTGTGTTTGTCTCCAGGGCGACGAGGGGGGCGCCGGGACCCAGAGCCCCCCCCCGCAGGAAGAGGAAGAGGAAGACGCCACGGCGGGGACCCTGAAGCGCCGCGGCGGGCCCCTCCCCCCCCAGGCCGCCCAGCCCCTCCCCCAGGCGGCGGCGGCGCCCAACCAGCACCCCAACGGCTCCCGCTTCACCCTCCAGGAGTCGTCGACCGTCAAGCGGAGACCCAAGAGCCGCGACAAGGAGCCGGACGGCTTCGCCGACCTCGTGCCCACCGCCAACGGCCAGCCGGACGGCGTTCCCGTTCCCGCCGGGCATCAGCACGGCGTTCCCGTCGCCGGGCATCATCAGCACGGCGTTCCCGTTCCCGCCGGGCATCAGCACGGCGTTCCCATTGCCGGGCATCATCAGCTCCACGACAAGGTTATCATTGTTTTGGATTTTTCATTCAAATTATATTTTATTCATTTATTTTATTCAGTTAGTTTTAGTTCAGTTTTAATTCATTAGTTTTAGTTTTGTCTGCCCTTTTCAATCCTGTACCTTTTGACGATTGAAAAGGTCCAGAGTAAAGTACGGTGTAATAAAAGAAAATATAGCATATAAAAAAGAATATTCAGTTACAGATTAAGTTTATGAATAAATTGACAAAAACGAAAACAAAGGGAATGATTTCAGATAGTTTTGCAAATACAAAATACAGTTTCAGTTATAGTTATCGTTTTTCTTTTCCTTTTCTAGCTTATAATTCATTATCGTGAGAACGATGGCTTCCATTTTCGCATTGCAACTTTTCAGGACTAGAAAGCCTGCAGTTTCTATTAGCTTGTATTCCCCATCGATGATGTCACTGGAAGACTGTTTCTGAACTGCCCACAGCCCTCCTATGAGACATGAGTAGAAAAAAATTGCGCCATGTTTTTCATGATTTTTAGTGAGGACCTATTATATGAAGATAGGTTGAAAAGTGGTGAAGTGGTCCTTTAACCGAAAAGGTTTATTCATTTATTTTAGTGTTAGTTTTTTTTGTAACTATTCTAACCCTGCTCTCCTGCGCCCCCTGGTGGCAGCAGGCCGGCAGCGTGCCCTACCAGAACGGCACGGCAGCCGCCGCTAGGCGCCGGCCGCTCTCGGACGTCAGCGTGACGGAGCAGCCGCAGCCCCAGCAGGGGGCGACGCCCGGCGCTACGGCGCTACGGCGGGACAGCGTGGGAGGCGACCACCACCAGGGGG